>NC_060278.1:86092216-86270983 GCF_021613505.1 Equus quagga | reverse complement strand
AGCGGAGCGCGCGAACTTAACCACTCGGCCATGGGGCCAGCCCCGAGTTTTAATTTTTTTAATAAAAGATCTTATTTAAGGTTTATTACGAAACATTCCAATTTTTATTAAATACCAACTGTGTGCCAGGCACTGAGTTACATGTAATTCCCTGAATCAAAAAATAAAAATACCCTGTACATATTTTTAGCGGCCTTAAAACTGAAGTCTGCTCCAAAACTTACCTGAGACAAGTGACAATTGTTTAAAAAAAAAAAAAAGACTAGGAAAATAAATTAGCTCTTAAACCAAAAGATTCTTCAAGTATCAACTCCATGTAAAAGCAGCATACCTCTCCATAGCTCCTCTCTCCTACTACTTTCCAATCCCTCTGCTTACTTTATTTTTCTTCAAAGCATTTATCTGCACCTGGGGTTTTAAGTATATATTTGTTTGCTGTCTCCTCACTAGACTGTGAACCCTATGGGAACAGGGACTTCATTTTGATCACTGCTCTATCTCTAGTAACTAAAACTATACCTGGCACATAGCAGGTACTCAATAAATATTTGTTTAATGAATAAATTATGCTCATGAATAAAGTCAAATACTCAAGATGTTTTTCTCTGGCTTCCTTGCAGAACAATTTTTATAGAATTTCACTTTAACCTTAAACATAAGAGGCAAAAATAAGAAACGACCATGCACTAGGCTTCCTTCATTTTCTTTAAAATTCTTAACAATGCATTGTTGTTCGAATATAATGGATTCACTTATAGTTAAGGGCCAGGGAGATGAGCTGGTATGGTGTCCTTGCTTAGAAAAAGACAGCTGTGTATATATAACTCATAGTTTTCATAGCAGTTCCTACTTTGCCTCCCTTGCTTGGAACCTCATCAGCTTCCTATTTATTGTGCTTTTGCTCGGGCTGATATAATTTCCCTTTATCCTCTCATTCTCCTATTGATCTCCTATTGAAATGCTGTCCACATTTCTCTCTCAAACTCAGGTGCATAAATAGGAAGTTAACAGTAAGTATGACAGGGCAAACTCCTAGCTCCTTTCATGCAGCCCAATGCTATGATGATTGTTTCTGTAACAGCATTGTAACACAGGTTCATTTTTAGTTTGTAGTCCCAGTTGAGCTGAAATTATGTACAGAACTGGTTGCTCCCTACATTAAATTGGCTCACTCACTTTGCTATTTCTTTGTAAAATATCACTGGATTTGATCCACTTTTTCAGAATTAAAGTTACGTTGAGTTTTAACCCAACTCTCCAAGGAATGCCCTGGTACTGAAGAAGTATTTTCTCTGGGTCTTATTTTTCTCATCTGTGAAACAGGTAGGGACAAGGGTCATGAATGCTTTCTAGTCTCTCTTCCAAGAATCTATGATGCTGGAGTCTATATTTCCCTTTATTCTTCAGTGCATGGGATGTAGGACCTTTATCCTGCTCTGTTTTGCTAAATGAAAGGCCCTTTTGCTTACTTCTCAGTTTTCCAGAGAAGAGCCTGCCATAAACTAAACATACATACTGCCATGTTCCTTACAAGGAACTCTCTCAGAGAAATCAATATAATGAGATGGAAATATCCTCAAGTAACTAAAAATAAAAACCAAAACTAAACTAAAAAAAACCACCTTAAATTATCTTTCTCAGTGTCAATCCATTAAGAACGTAAGCAGCCAAATGTACACCTTTTTTGTTCACTTTTGTCATTACTATTGTTGTCCTGACCAGAGGCAACACCTGTGAACAGGTAAAGCTGTGCTTAGGTATATGTGAATGGAGAGAGCTGTAGCTGAGGAAAAGCAATCAATTAGCTTTTCTTACTAAGTCTCACCAGCTGTGTTTTCTTGATGACACAGAATCTGTCCACCTGCTCCCACAGATGGTACAGCTGCAGTTAAAGTAAAACACCTGGTCTGTACATCCATTCCATGCAGTTTGCTAGAACAACGCTAGCTGCAGATCAGGCAAGCCAGGTCAGTATTTTCATCTTGTTGCCAGGATTAAGACCAATGTCGTTTTTAACTATAGGATGCTAAAATATGCCTTTCATCCCCAAAACACAAATATAACAATGTTAAAGAATTGTTATAAAGTGTTACAATCCTAGATGATAAATTTGGCTGTCATTAACCACTTCCCAAACTACTTAATTTAGAACATTTATGGAAGATAATCCTACACTTATTATTCCTCAGCAGTCACTGCTTCATATTAAGAATGGTAATATCAGGGGGCTGGCCCCGTGGCCGAGTGGTTAAGTTCACGCGCTCTGCTTCGGCAGCCCAGGGTTTTGCTGGTTCGGATCCTGGGTGCAGACATGGCACCGCTCACCGGGCTACAGTGAGGTGGCGTCCCACATGCCACATCTAGATGGACCCACAACTAAAATATACAACTATGTACTGGGGGGACTTAGGGAGAAAAAGCAGAGGGGGGAAAAAAAAAAAAAAAGAATGGCGGGACCGGCCCCGTGGCCAAGTGGTTAAGTTCACGCGCTCCGCTGCAGGCCGCCCAGTGTTTCGTCGGTTCGAATCCTGGGCGCGGACATGGCACTGCTCATTGAGCCACGCTGAGGCAGCGTCCCACATGCCACAACTAGAAGGACCCACAACTAAGAATATACCACTGCGTACCGGGGGGCTTTGGGGAGAAAAGGAAAAAAATAAAATCTTTAAAATAAAAATAATTAAAAAAAAAAAGAATGGTAATGCCAATACCAATAAATGTGGTGAATGAGTGGGTAATGCTAAATAAACAGCACATGAGAAATGAGAATTTCTCTCTAATTTTATACTTAAGAAACTTCACAACTGAGAAATTTTTCTTTTCTTTTTTTCTTCGGTGAGAAAAATTGGCCCTGAGCTAACATCTGTTGCCAACTTCCTCTTTTTGCTTGAGGAAGATTGTCCCTGAGCTAACATCTGTGGCAATCTTCCTCTGTTTTGTATGTGGGATGCTGCCACAGCATAGCTTGATGAGCAGTGTGTAGGTCGGTGCCCGGACCTGAACCTGCAAACTCCAGGCCAGTAAAGTGAGGCATGAGAACTTAACCACTACAACACTGGGCTGGCCCCAGTACAACTGAGAAACTTTTTATTCTCCTTATGGAACCTTAAATTAACTTAACCTCTACTTAAAGCCACAGAGGAATTTCTTCCCCATTATGAAGATTCATCAAGATTTTGGGTTTTTTTGAGGAAGATTAGCCCTGGGCTAACTGCTGCCAATCCTCCTCTTTTTGCTGAGGAAGACTGGCCCTGAGCTAACATCCGTGCCCATCTTCCTCTACTTTATATGTGGGACGCCTACCACAGCATGGCGTGCCAAGCGGTGCCTAGGTCCACACCTGGGATCCGAACCGGCAAACCCCTGGCCGCCGAAGCGGAACATGCGCACTTAACCACTGCACCATCGGGCCAGCCCAATGTTTTTTTTTTTTTTTTAAAGATTGGCCCCTGAGCTAACATGTGTTGCCAATCTTCTTTCTCTTCTTCTTCTTCTCCCCAAAGCCCCCCAGTACATACTTGTATATTCTAGTTGTGGGACCTTCTGGCTCTGCTATGTGGGACACCACCTTAGCACAGCTTGATGAGCAGTGCCGTGCCCGCGCCCAGGATCCAAATCAGCGAAATCCTGGGCCACTGAAGCAGAGTGCGCGACTTAACCATTCAGCCGTGGGACCAGCCCCCAAGATTCATCAACACTGGTAAACTAAAAACAGTGATTATTTCCTGAGCTAATAAATAAAAATACCCACGAGGTGATAAATGATTTTATGCCATAGTCCAGGAGTTAGTTCGACTGTTAAAAAGTCACACTTTTTAGAATTTTTTGATGGCTTATGGAGAAAATGTTATGAAATACTGGAAATTAGGGATGTCTCAGGAACATAGTAAACTACAGATATGAGAGCTTGGTTACCAAAAGACAACACAGCATTATCTGGTATATAAATAAAAAACAAAAAACAAACAAGTTAAAGATATATTCCTTGAGTGAAAAATGAAATCAAACATCAGTCCCTCCCTCTCCCTACCTCAGTCAACATTAACTCATCTAATCTCTCTCCCTAATAGTTTCTCAGACGTCATTTATCACTCTCATCACAGTGTCCTATGTCAAACTAGTCTTTCGTCCCTGTAACTCTTCCTCCCTCTAGATAGATGGTCTTGGTCAGGTTTAGACACTATAAGGCAGTTTCTCAAAATAATCTTTAGACCACCTATAAGAGAATGGCTTAGGAAGCTTGGTGAAAATGCAGATTTCTGGGCCCTACTCCAGCCTCCAGAATTTAAAGCTCTGGGAGGTGAAGTCCCAGGAACTGCATTTAATAAGGTCCCCAGATTTTGGGGATGCACACCAAAGTGTACACTGCATATAGTTATTTTTCCCTCTTTAATCATTATTTAATTTGATTTATTTATTTATTTTCCTCCCCGAAGCCTCAGTGCCTGGTTGTATACCATAGTTCTAAGTCCTCCCAGTTCCTCTATGTGAGCCACCACTACAGCATGGCTACTGACAGACGAGTGATGTGGTTCTGCAACCAGGCTGCGTGAAGTGGTGAGAGCACTGAACTTCAACTACTAGGCCATCAGGGCTGGCTCAATCATTATTTTAATATAAGCCTACAATTACCAGTTACTTGACATTAATTCACCTTCACTACTCTGGAATTCTGAGACACATAAAAATTCATTTCCTGTTTGGTCTGTCCTATCTCCAACAAAAGCCCACTTTGTTGTCTCCACAATATGTCTACCTAGTCCACTGACTGGTCCAAAGGAGGTCTCATGCATATGTTGAATTTATCCCACAATGGCAGTTCAATTCATTTTTCCTTCTGAGAAAAATATTAACAGCATGGGAATTTGATAAGTGCATCATTAAAAGTTAGAAATTAAAGGCAAAATGCATAATCTGTCATATGTATTCGTTTATAATGGTGGCAATAATCACCAAAATATCTTTATGGTATTAATGAGCTGAAAATTGGCAAGGCTTCTATGAATTAGGCCTGGAGAGTTCGATTCACCTGAAGCTTTTCTTCCTCTGTGTTATCAATAGCAGAAAGAACTTATTTTCATTTCCAGTACAGCTCTGTCTAGTTAAAGGTTCATTAATTCCTTTTTCTACTATCAGACAGATGGAGAAACATCATCTCCTACAATCACAGGTAACAGGTGCATCTGCAAGAGCCAATTGCTCCAAAATGGATGACCTCGCACTTTCTGAGAAAGGAAAAATGATCTGAACGGTGCTTGGCAGCCTCATGAAGCAGTCAATCATATATCTGCCTTGTTTACAGAGCATTTGGAAAGTTTTCTGAAATGAAAGGTGTGATCACTTTAAAGGCATCTCACTACTAACACTGAACAAATCAATACTGAATGTTGCTGTCGTTCACAAAATCTGTTCCAAGGTACTTAAAACAACAGAAGAGATCAATGTACTTGCTCTTGTTTAAAGACCTGACAGTTCTGTGGACTTCCCATCTGACCAGAAATTATAATAAAGACTTTGCAAAATATTATGTACAGTATGATTTCATTTATGAAAAACACTATACATTTATGTATTACAGGTGTGTGTAAAGGTATCCAAAAGTCTTGAAATACACACAAGCTTTCAGTGATGGGGTGAAAAGGAATTTTTATTTTTTAGTCTGCTTGCCACAAATTTTTAATAAGAACGTCTTACATTACTTTTGTAAAATATTTTTCAAAAATTATGGTGTCAAAGGAGAATACTATATAGTAAGTTATCATTCATTCAGCAAAGTCAAGAAATGGAATATGTAGCTAAAAGAGTCAGTCTAGAGCCAGTACTGATGGCCTAGCCGTTAAAAGTTTAGCACACTCTGCTTTGCCAGCATGGGTTCGGTTCCCTGGGCACGGAACCACACCACTCGTCTGTCAAGAGCCATGCTGTGGCAGCGGCTCACATAGAAAAACTGGAAGGGCCTGCAATAGAATATACAACTATGTACTGGGGCTTTGGGGAGGGGGAAAAAACGGGAAAGGAAGATTGGCAGCAGATGTTAATGTTAGCTCAGGGTGAATCTTTCCCAGCAGGAAAAAAAAATCAGGAATAACCACGTGGTTTAAAGAGTCTATATAGTGCTATGGAGTCAGGACTTGAGTTCAAGTCTTGTCTCTACTACCTAACCAGAGACACACCCTGAGTGAGTCATCATCATCCACACAGCCTGTTTCCTCAACTATAAAATGGCGCTGGTAATAGTACTCAATTCACAGCCTGTTGTGAACACGGAATAAAATAATTTATGTGAAATCCTCGTGTAAACTATTATTTTTCAAATTACATATGTACTAAAAATATGTTTTAAAATACAATGGTTAAAGTTTTCTTTAGATAATTCACAATTGCTTTAGTCATATAGAGCTGTTAAGGTCATTACAGCAATGATTATTTTACACAGAATAACAGACACAGAAACTATGGTAGACTAAATCTAGACAAAGTCTAATAAATTTAAGTCACAAATCTTTCAAAGAAGTACCCAGGAACTTTCTCAATAAATAAATTCCTAATATTTTATCTCCTTGCCAAATAACTCTCACAAAAATAGAAGTAAAGTCTGCACAATCTAAATTCTAAATAATGAGTTTTACAAGTATTCAAATGATGAAGAGAATCTATTCCTTCGACATCACTCCAAAGGACAGGTTAGGTCTAACCTGTTTTCATTCACCATGTTATTTATATATCCTACTGCCTACTCAACCTCTGTAGTTGGATATCTAACACACATCTTATATACAGCATGTCCCATATCAAATTCTTGGTTCCCCACTCTATCCCAAACCTACCTGGGGCTCCCAGCCTCTCTCTCCCCAGTCTTCCTCAAATCAATAAATTAGCAACCTAAATCAATAATCTTGGGATCATCCTTGACACACAACTCCCCATATCTAATCCACTGGGGCAAATCCTATCAGCTCTGCCTTCAAAATATCCTGAATCCAACTATTTCTCCTTACCCCTACTATTAACATTCTGGTCCAAACCACCACCCTCACTCTCTTGGTCTACAGTAATTTCTTAATTCACACTCTTGCTTCCAGCCTTGCCCCACTAGCATTTTCTCCAAGAACAGAGTGATGATTATTATTATTTTTTTGCAGGGGAAGATTCACCCTAAGCTAACATCTGTTACCAATCTTGCTCTTTTTTTCTTCCTTTTCCCCACCAAAGCCCCAGTACACAGTTGTGTGTAGTTGTAAATTTCTCTGGTTCTTCACTGCCGCCACAGCATGGCTACTGAGAGATGAGGTGTAGTTCTGTGACCAGAAACTGAACCAGAAACCAAACCCAAAACCACACGTGAGCTGCCAAAGCGAAGCACGCCAGACTTTTTAACTGCAAGGCCATCAGGGCTGACTCCAGGGTGATTATCTTTAAAAGGTAAAGGGAGATAATGTCACTCCTCTGTGCAAAATCCTCCATGGCTTCCCATCTCATTTAGAAAATCCAAAATCCTTTCCAACACTCTTAAGGTCCTAAATGCTCTGGCCCCTGTTTCCCTCTCTGAGAGAAGCTTCTACAGCCATCAGCCTTACCCAGTGTACTCCAGTCACACTAGCCTCCTTACTGTTATGTGAACAGATCAAGTATGCTCCGACTTCAGGGCTCTGACATCTGTTATTCCCTTTGCCTGGACTGCTCCTCTCCCAGATATCCACATGGCTGGCTCACTTCCTTCAGATCTGTGCTCAAGTATCACTGGATGAGAAGTCCTTCTTAACCACTATGTCTAAAAGCACTCCCGAACACCCTCTCTCTCTATCCAACATACCTTCTTAGTACTTTATCACCACTTGAATATATTAAACGTGTGTATAAAAAATATTTTTCATCACATTAAATTTCAAGATCTATGACAGAACTTTGTTTTGATCACTATGGTATCCGTCCCTCATACCTTGTACAAAGTACAGGCTCAGCCAAATGGTAAAAGACTGGTGAGGATGTAGAATAAATGGGATTCTCATAGACTGCTGATGCAAGTAGAAACTGCTACAACTCTGGAAAACTTTCTGGTAGTACATACTAAAGCTGAACAGATACACGTTCCATGACCCTCCAATTCCACTCCTAGAAGCTGGATACAGTAGAATACACAGTATGTGACTTTATTTAAAGTTATTTATTTTTTAAAGATTTTATTTTTCCTTTTTCTCCCCAAAGCCCCCTGGTACATAGTTGTGTATTTTTTAGTTGTGGGCCCTTCTAGTTGTGGCATGTGCCACGCCGCCTCAGCATGGCCCATGAGCAGTGCCACATCCGCACCCAGGATCCAAACAGCAAAGCCGTGGGCCGCCGAAGTGGAGAGTGCAAACTTAACCACTTGGCCACGGGCCGGCCCCGAAAGTTCATGTTTTTAAAAAGACAAAACTAATGAATGATGCTAGAGGTCAGGAGATTGGTTACCCTGGAGGAGAGGGAAGGATAGTAACTGGCAGGAGAGAGGTGGGCTTCTGAAGTAGCTGCTGTTAATATTCTATTTCTTGATCTGGATAGCAGTTATACAAGTATGATCACTTTGTGAAAATTCACTGAGCTGCAGATTTATGATTTATGCATTTTTGTATGATAAAAAGTTTACATAAAGAAAAAAATTATAGGGTAAAAGAAACACTGTCAAGCTATCTTCCTAATAGCTATTACAGCTAATATTTCATTTATCTTTTCAACATCCTTCTATTACTGGCCATAAGCAAAAATTATTTTCATTTAAAATACTATTCAAGATTAAGTGATGGACTAAAGCCACATCTTCAGTCACCTATAAACTGGAATCCAAGTGTTGAGAAAACCAACCCAAAGATCTTTTCTCCCTAAGCTATACTGTCTACCTAGATGCAAGGATCTATTTTATTTAAACAAGAAAAATCTACTCACCTGTTATTGACAGATCTTTCATCAAGTTTTTTTTAAAAAACGTCACCATTCAGGGTAAATAATAAAACCTAAAGCCCTGTTTTCCCACTTAACGTATGGGATCGAAATCAGTCTGTCATGTTCTCATATTTAATTGGCACAGACTGTCTGCCTGTCTTGCCTGTAACTGAGAAGAGGGTTCACATGTAAACAGGATTGATCTGGCAAATGAATAAACATACAAAGAGATCCTCTCCTTAAAACAAGTATGTGCTCTACACACAGCCAAACCCTCACACAAGACAGTAACTCAGTGGTCTCCAAGCTAAAAAGCTGGAGTCACGCCAATTAAGCCCTAATGGGGGGCTGTCCTGGTGGCACAGTGGTTCAGTTCACACGTTCCTCTTCTCGGTGGCCCGGGGTTCGCTGGTTCGGATCCCAGGTGCGGACATGGCACTGCTTGGCAAAAGTCATGCTGTGGTGGGCATCCCACGTATAAAGTAGAGGACGATGGGCATGGATGTTAGCTCAGGGCCAGTCTTCCTCAGCAAAAAGAGGAGGATTGGCAGCAGTTAGCTCAGGGCTAATCTTCCTCAAAAAAAATTAATTAAATTAAATTAAAACAAAAAAGCTTTGATTACTGCACATTACAGCTTTCACTGCCTACAACCAACATGTGCTTTTAAAAATTGTGGAATTTCAATTGCTTTAAAAATGGAAATGATAGCCTTAATTAGAAAAGATGACTGATAAACTAAATTTGACCCAAATGTTGTCTCCAAACTTTGCACGTCCTAAATCTGCAAAGTTATCCCACTCACCTGCAGCCACCAAAACAAACAAACAAGTCATTGTTAAAAGTTGTCAGATACCACATACTGTGTAATCTAGGTTTAAGGATTTTATCAGGGTTCTCTCAGTATCTGTTGCCATTTAATTCATGGAACCACAGACTGGAACGAGAAGGACCCGAGAGATCCTTTAGTTCAACTATCTTTTGACTTTCCTATACTTAGAGCATTCCTTCGCCTCAACCAAAATCTCTGTACCTACTACGTGCACATAATAGGTGCTCAAAATGGGCTGAAGCAGCCTGGGGCTCGCCAGTTTGGATCCTGGATGCGGACCTACGCACCACATGTCAAGCCATACTGTGGCAGGCGTCCCATATATAACGTAGAGGAGGATAGGCACGGATGTTACCTCAGGGCCAGTCTTCCTCAGCAAAAAGAGGAGGATTGGTGGCAGATGTTAGCTCAGGGCTAATCTTCTTCAAAAAAAGAAAAAAAAATGAGCTGAAGGACACAGGGGCAGCAATCACTGTCTCTGTTTTGTGCTGATAAAAGGCAGTTTCACAAAAATGAGAAGGAAGCTGACTTCTTATTAGCATAGGCACAAAGCTCATAAGACAAGAGACTGAAGCAAAATATAATTAACAATAACTGAAAATAAGATAAGGCCAGAGTTCATCAGGAAAAGCTGATCAGCAAGTTCACAATAAGAGCTGGTAATGTTCACTGCCAAAAGACATAACAGAGGTCAGCAGTCTTTACGGGATAGCAAACTTCCACCTCAACTCTTCCTTCATGCCAGAAGACAGATAAAGCAATATAATCCTACCAGTATCACTGGATATAAGGTGAGGGCAGGCGGAAAGGACAGAAATTGGCTCAAACAGTGGCTCTTAACTGGGAAGGCATGGCAGAGAATCACCTGGAAGGCTATTTCAAAAAACACACCAGATGTCCTCCCCCAGAATATATGATAATATGGGTGCCACGCTGACATTCTAAGAACTCCCTGAGGCAATTCTGATCACACACCACGATTCCACCCATCCTGACCCTCACCCCAAAGAAAAACCAGTTTTCTAGTTGTCTAGAACCAGAGGCTTAAACCAATAGAAAGATTACTTGGAGACTGTACAGTTAGGCCAGCTGTTTAATGGAACTATCTGCTAAATTGTCGTTTATTTTATTTCCTATTTTTCAAAACTTGGAGTAAAAAAAATTGTGAGAAAGGTTTAGCAATAGTTACAGAACTCCTGAAATTTTGAGTTATAATAGTCTTCTACCTCCTTAGCTTCATTCTTTGTGAGTTAAGTCACTCACTAAAACATTCAAAGTACTAGCGATTGGGTTAGATCTCAGTATTTCATGCTAATGGCAATCCATCAGCAGTACACTACATGCAATACATACTTCTGCACAAGGTTATTCTTCCAGCCAGGCTTTCTACAGCTGCTAATACAGTAAGTTTGAGTACCAGGCAAACTGTCACCATCGGTGTCAATACGATAGGTGACTCCTCAACGCATCTAACCTAGGGACAAATTCTTTAGCCTAACATTCTACCTCAACCTGCCTTTACTCCTATCTTACTCACTAAGTATATCCTGCACCTTCCAGCCTAGATGCCTTTGCTTATTCCAAGATGGCAAAAAGGCCATCCCCAACTCCATCCCCACGCAAACTGCCCAAGGCCTGTTTCAACAAGGGCTGTGGGCTAACAGTTTTTACATTTTTAAAAGAGGTGTAAAAAAAGCAGGAGGGTATGTGACAGAGACCATATGTGTCCCACAAAGCCTAAAATATTCACTATAGTAGTCCCCCCCCATCTGTGGTTTCACTTTCCATGGTTTCAGTTACCAGAGGTCCGAAAATACTAAATGGAAAACTGCAGAAATAAACAATTCATAAGTTTTAAATTGCATGCTGCTCTGAGTAGCATGATGAAGTCTTGCACTGTCCCACTCCAGCCCACCCAGAATGTGAATCATCCCTTTGTCCAGCATACCCACGCTGTATGTGCAACCCATTAGTCACTTAGTAGCCATCTCAGTTATAGACAGACTGTTGTGGTATCGCAGTGCTTGTATTCAAGTAACCCTTATTTTACCTAACAATGACCCCAAAGAGCAGGAGCAGTGATGCTGGCAATTCAAATATGCCAAAGAGAAGCCATGAAGTGCCTCCTTTAAGTGAAAAGGTAAAAAGGTCTCGACTTGATAAAAAAAGAAAAAAAAACCATATGCTGAGATCATAAAATCTACTATGTTAAGAACGAATCTTCTATCCGTGAAATTGTGAAGGAAAAAGAAATTCGTGCTGGTTTTGCTGCTGCTCCTCAACTACGTATGTACAGGAAAAAGCATAGTAGATACAGGGTTCGGTACTATGCACCATTTCCAGTATCCACTAAGGGTCTTGGAACGTAGCCCCTGTGGATAAGCCTCCTGTATTAGGCTCTTTACAGAAGTTTGCCCTCTCCTGACTTATTCCAATCCCAGGACCTGGAATGATTTCCTTTATCCCATTTCTCCATAGCTACCAATCCAAGATCTGCCCATCCATCAATATGCAACTGACTATTCAATAAAGCCTTTCTTGCTACCCTCAATGACATACGCTTTTCCTCTTTTTAAGTTTATCTCCTCTATCTCCTTTAGCATACTGTATTCCTTTTAGAGTCACAGGGGATAGTTTCCAAACCCAAAATGGAGACACATGGTCTGACAAGAAGGCTACAGCATTAACCTAATTATTTTACTGTTTCCTGTTTTGCCCCTTCAAATCTATCTTCATAGGGCCACCAGAGTGCTCTATTTAGAACACAATCTTAACTATGTCATTTCCTCATCCTTTCTATTGCTCTCCATTAGCTATAGAATAAAATCTAAGCATAAAAATCTGGCCCCTGCCTGCTTCTCCAGCCTCATCTCCTGCCATTTTTCATCTAGCACTTTACACTCCAATAACATAACTACTTTTAATCACCCTCAAATCAGGTCCAGTCTTAACTTCCTACACCTTCTTTACCTGGGTCACATGCCTTGCTGGTAGGAGTACAAAAACTCGTATACCACCTCCGTAGAGTAATTTGGCAACATCCAGCAAAATTACACAAATTGGGGCTGGCCCGGTGGTGCAGCAGTTAAGCGCGCACATTCCGCTTCGGCGGCCTGAGGTTTGCCAGTTCAGATCCCAGGTGCGGACAAGGCACCACTTGGCAAGCCATGCTGTGGTAGGCATCCCACATAGAAAGTGGAGGAAGACGGGCACAGATGTTAGCTCAGGGCCAGTCTTCCTCAACAAAAAGAGGAGGATTGGCAGCAGTTAGCTCAGGGCTAATCTTCCTCCAAAAAAAGAAAAAAAATTACACAAACCGTATATTCATTGTGCCAGCAATTCTACTTCTAGAAATTTATTCTACAGATTTATGAAATATCATTTTTTACAAAATTATGCAGCATTGTTTGTAACAGCCAAAAATTGGCATGTAAATATCCATCAATAGTGGACTGTAGGAAAAAAAGTATTGTGCATCCATACAATGAAATACAATGTAAAATGAGGAAGTTCTTTTATGTATGACATTAGATGGCCTACAGGAATATATCTGAAAGGACACAGAAGAAACTGGTAATGCTACTTGCTTCCAAAGAAGGGAAAAGAGTGGCTGGAGTGGAGCACAGGGGTGAGAAAGACCGTTCACTAAACAGTCTTTGTACCTTTTAAATGTTGAATCATGTAAATACATTGCCAGTCCAAAAATTAATTTTAAAAAAAGTTGTTGAAAAAGAAAAAGAGACTTGGTTCCAGACAGGCATCATTTTCTCTAAGAAGCCTTTTCTGAAACACATCCACGCACACACATAGTTCAGATGCCCATCCTTGTCTGTTCTTATCATGCTATTATCACTTCTTACCATTTGGAACTGAAACTATCAATCTCTCTCTCTCCCACTACTGGACAACATCTAAACTTATCCAGGGTCTTAGAACTCTCTTTATATCACCCAGCATCTGGTAGTAGGGGCTCAATAAATGTTTATGAAAGTCAATGAGTATCTGAAATCAAGAGTACCTTAGAAAATCAACGACCTTTAATCACTGTAACAAAAATTCATTATCGTGCACCTTCTAATATAATTAGTTGCTCATCTGTCTTTCCAACAGAATACAAATATTAGGCCCCTCAAATAAACAATTTATTAAACTCAATTACCAGAATAAAGAGAACCAAGAGACTGAAAAGGCAAGTGAACTAAAATAATCCACAAAAAACGTGACATTCACATAAAGATAATCAGGAATTAATTTTAGGATTTCAAATTACTATTTAATAACTATAGTTTTTATGGAAACTTCTCATTTACTACATCATTCCTCAGAGTCCAACAGCCATAAAATTAGCATAGATTGTTTAGAGACCTATAGAAAGCTCACAGCAAACCAAGTGTTGATGTCTACAGCTGCAGCTGGCTGCTCAGTGGCTCTGAGGCATATTTGGCATCCCACCTCCTTCCTGAGAAATTCCTTGCCTCTATTAATTGAACCAGAATCCTTGCTTTACTATTTCCCAATATAATACTCCCTAATAGCATCAATTACAAGGGAAAAAGATGGACAATCACTACCCAAATTTAATTAAAACTCAGTTGTCAAGGCTTTCATTACAAGAGCAATTGACAAATTGTTAGGACACAGAAGACAAGCTGGAAGACCTTTAAGGACAGGGACTGAATCTTACCTACCTTGACAGCCCCATGGCTCTTAGCACAGTCCCTGCTTCCAGCTAACAGCACCGCAATAAGGTCGTTAAATGAAAGGTTTCAGGTAGAGAGACTAGGAAGGAGATTTTTATTTTATATGTATTATTTAAATTTTTTAAATGTATTCATGTATTACTTGTGTAAAACAAAGTAAATATGAAAAAAGGGGGCACTAGGTCTCTGTGTATGATATAGTATTACCGTCCTTTTTGCTATTCAGCTCTCACATTAAATTGCTTCTTCCTGGGCCAGCCTGGTGGCGCAGCAGTTAAGTGCGCACGTTCTGCTTTGGTGGTCCAGGGTTCGCCGGTTCAGATCCCTGGTGCTGACTTGGCACTGCGTGGCAAGCCATGCTGTGGCAGACATCTCACGTATAAAGTAGAGGAAGATGGGCACGGATGTTAGCTCAGGGCCAGTCTTCCTCGGCAAAAAGAGGAGGTTTGGCAGCAGATGTTAAGCTCAGGGCTAATCTTCCCCCCCCCAAAAAAAATTGCTTCTTCCCTGTTCATACATAATCATTTTTTCCCTGCAAACTTGTTCCAATAAACAACTATGGAAACCACCAAAAATGGAGATTATAACAAAATCACTCATATAATACCAAACAGTGTTCAAAACATGTTTATACAGTCCCTCAATTGATTCTCACCTTGTCACCTGGTTACCTTGTCAGGTAGACAGAAAAAGGTATGGCCGTCCCCATTTTACAGATAATGAAATAAACTCAAAATCTAAATATGAATTGTCCAAAGTTGCACCACTTTTGAGTTGGAGGTAAAAGGAAGCACTGGGATGATACCCATGTCTTCCCTGATTACACTTCTATCTAAAGAGAAACAATGTATCCTCACAGCTCCAACTCACAAAACCCCCCACCCCTGCATGCCAGCTGTGTGATCATGAGCAAATCACCTGATTTTTTTTAACCAATCCCCTTGGAACGAAATAAAAGGATGAGGATACTACCACCTACCTCATTTGATGCTGTAAAAATTAGATGTGTGAAAATTGTTCTGATATATAAATGGTGGTTGCTATTATTTCTGTTAACGATATGTAAGATGACTGCACTAACTCCAACAGAAGACAAATAGTGAGACTCTATATTACACAAAGTAACAGAGAATACGCCTTTCACCATAGGAATTGGACAACCAAAACTGATTTCATCCAGGTACACTGTTCCCTTAACAACTAATTCTAAAACAAAATAAAACACCCAACAAGCAAACGGAACTCTCATACACTACTGGTAGAAACGCAAAATGGTACGGTGAGCCATTTTGGAAAACACTTTGACAGTTTCTTAAAAAGTTAAACATGAAATTACCATCGAACCCAGCAATCTCAATCCTAGGTATTTACCCAAGAGAAATAAAAACATATGTCCCGGGGCTGGCCCGATGGCACAGCAGTTAAAATGCGCATGTTCCACTTCAGTGCCCGAGGGTTCGCCTGTTTGGATCCCGGGTGTGGACATGGCACCTCTTGGCAAGCCATGCTGTGGTAGGCGTCCCACATAGAAAGTAGAGGAAGATGGGCATAGATGTTAGCTCAGGGCCAGTCTTCCTCAGCAAAAAGAGGAGGATTGGCAGCGGATGTTAGCTCAGGGCTAATCTTTCTCACACACACACAAAAATGTCCATAAAAGACACACATGTAAATGTTTAGTGCTTTATACATAACCATCAAAACAGGAAACAACCAAAATGCCCATTAACTGGTGAATGGATAACAAAAAAAATCACGGTACATCCATACATCCTACTCAGCAATAAAGAGGAGCTACAGATACATACAACATGCAAGAATCTAAAAAGAATTACAGTAAGTGAGACACCAGACACAAAGGCTACATACTCTATGGTTCCATTTATATGACATTATAGAAAACGCAAAACTAGAGACAAAAAAACTCCACAAAAACCTAGAGAGACAAAAACCAGTATAACAGTTGCCAGGGGCTACTGAGTGAGGGGAAGGGGACATAAGGGAACTTTTGGGGACAAGGGTGATTACAACTGCATACATCTGTCAAAACTCACAGAACCGTGCCCTTAAAAACAGTAAATTTTATTTTATGTAAATTGTATCTCAAAAAACTTGACTGAAAAAAAATAAGAAACTACCCTATCCACACATCTGGGGAAAAAAGAATACTTAATTATCACAATATTTACTCTCAATTTGGTTGACTATTTGCTTAAAAACATGACATTTCAGCTAAACCACCTAACAAGTGCTGGGTTAAACCTCTCTGTGGAGGTTTTACCAGAGATGCCATGTTTCAGAGAAACCATTTTCTCTCTTCCATGGGTACTGTAGAAGTTTGTTGCTAACATCAAAAGCCTGGGTACTTCTCTTTTCTAAAGAATTAGTATTATTTTGACAGTGCTCACTCCTGTAGTCACCATTACTTGACTTTCACTCATCACTTACTTTCTTCCTTCTCTTCTCCCCATACTAACTCCCCAAAAAGGGCGACCTATAGCTCTCACCTACAAATATATTTGAAAAATGAGCATGCCAAAATTCCTTCTTTGGGAATTTAAAAATGTGGACTAAGAACAGTTTAGTGGATACCAGGGGAAAGGTGGGGTGGGGGGTGGGCACAAAGGGTGAAGTGGTGCACCTACAACATGACTGACAAACATTAACGTACAACTGAAATTTCACAAGATTGTAACCTATCATTAACTCAATAAAAAAAAAATTCAAAATTCCTTCTTTGAAGTTTCAAAGGCAAATGGCTCAGGAGCAAATCACTCTGTCTTTTACACACACAAAAAAATTAATTCTTCACTATCTGCCGAAACTAACAAGTCAGCAGCTGTAAATTACTAGGCCCAAATAAAATTTAAAACTATTCACCTGGGGTAAGGAAGTCACTCCATGGCTGAGTCAATCAAATGCCCTTCCAGGGGCTGGCCCGGTGGTGCAGCCATTAAGTGCGCACGTTCCGCTTCTCAGTGGCCTGGGATTCGCCAGTTCAGATCCCGGGTGCTGACATGGCACCACTTGGCAAAAAGCCATGCTGTGGTAGGCGTCTCACACATAAAGTAGAGGAAGGGGCTGGCCTGGTGGCACAGCGGTTAAGTCCGCACGTTCCGCTTCTCAGCAGCCCAGGGTTCACTGGTTCGGATCCCGGGTGCAGACATGGCACCGCTTGGCAAGCTACGCTGTGGTAGGCGTCCCACATATAAAGTAGAGGAAGATGGGCACGGATGTTTGCTCAGGGCCAGGCTTCCTTAGCAAAAAGAGAGGAGGACTGGCAGTAGTTAGCTCAGGGCTAATCTTCCTCAAAAAAAATAAATAAATAAAGTAGAGGAAGATAGGCACAGATGTTAGCTCAGGGCCAGTCTTCCTCAGCAAAAAGAGGGGGATTGGCAGCAGATGTTAGCTCAGGGCTAATCTTCCTCAAAAAAGAAAAAACTTTCAAGGATTCTGAAATTCTACCAAGACAGAAGTACCAAGAAAAAAAAAGAAATCATACAAAATGAATATTTTTTCACCTGTGTCTGGCTTTAAAGATCTTATTTTATTTTTTCCTTTTTTCTCCCAAAGCCCCCCAGTACATAGTTGTATATTTTAGTTGTGGGTCCTTCAGGTTGTGGCATGTAGGACACCGCCTCGGTGTGGCCTGACAAGCAGTGCCATGTCCGTGCCCAGGATCCGAACCAGCGAAATCCTGCGCCACTGAAGCGGAGCGTATGAACTTAACCACTCGGCCACAGGGCCAGCCACTGGCTTTAAGTGGTAAATTTGTTTCTAAAAGTACCTATAAAATTTCTGTAAGCTGAAATGCATTTTAAATGATTAAGGAGGGGCTAGCCCCATGGCCGAGTGGTTAAATTCACACACTCCGTTTTGGTGGCCCGGGTTTCGCTACTTCGGATCCTCGGTGTGGACATGGCACTGCTTGTCAGGCCACACCAAGGTGGTGTCCCACGTGCCACAACCCGAAGGAACCACAACTAAAATGTACAACTATGTACTCGGGGGATTTGGGGAGAAAAAAGCAGAAAAAGAAAAAAAGATTGGCAATAGTTGCTAACTCAGGTGCCAATCTTTAAAAAAAAAAAGATTAAGGAGATACCCCAAAGTAACTTTTAAACACCCTACATTGACCATATACCCTCAGACCTTAAAGACCAAAAAAACCTATAAACAAACATGTTTGTCAAATGAACTCCAGTTGGTAGGTATTTCACAATAACATGGGTGAGGAATTCTGGAGCTATTTTCTGTATATTCTAAGATTGGGCAAATAAGTAAATACACTATGGATTAAGTGAGTTAGGCTTACAATCCCTCTCTAAGAGAAGCAACTTACAAATACGGAAAGGAGAAAGGCTAAATGATCTTTGTGGTACTGGAGGTATTAGTACGAACTCATGGTTTTTTTAATATACAGATAAAAACAGACATAAATTTAGATACATATGCGTGTATGTGTATATTATGTGTTTGTATATACATACATTTCCTAGCTCTGTCCATTATGAGAAGCAATGACATCCCATAGTAATGAGCACGCATGGTGCCCAGGTCTTGATTTCTCAATAATTTTCTCCACTAACAGGAATTAGGACAGAAATATCTTGGTGAAATGGCTGATTCCAAGGCTCAGACAGGAAGAAAAAGTAAGCCTGAAACACCCTTTTGTGCCAGAAAATAAGGAAGGGGTTCAAGAATATTAGGAACTTGTCAAAAGGACACAAGAGCTAGCTTGAAGGGGCTCCCACTGGCCAAATTTGAGACAATGTGAACATTGCAATGAATGATAGTAACAGATTATAACCTACTGAATAAAACAAGAATCCACAGTCTTGTTTTAAATAAATAAATAAATATATATATATATATATATACATATAAATAAAGGTAAGAAAATGTTCCGCAGTAGAATATTAACTAATAAGTGAAGAAGAACTGATAGAAAATCAGGGGCTGGCCCCGTGGCCGAGTGGTTAAGTTCGCACACTCCACTTCAGCAGCCCAGAGTTTCACCAGTTCAGGTCCCGGGTGAGGACATGGCACCACTCAACAGGCTATGCTGAGGCAGCGTCCCACACAGCATAACCGGAGGCACTCACAACTAGAATATACAACTATGTATTTGGGGGCTTTGGGGAGAAGAAGGAAAAAAAAAAAGATTGGCAACAGATGTTATCTCAGGCGCCAATCTTTAAAAACAAAAATAGAAAATCATAGTACAACTATTAGGCAAACATCATCAACAAATGCTGAAATTAGCTGGTATAAGTTTGATGAAAACAAGATATTTACATGGACTCAGTATCTCCCCACAAGATTCTTACTAAATAAAGAGGAAAAAATAATAACTCTAAAGTGGAGAAAAACCTGGCAGACATCACATTAAAGTGTTCAAAGTTAACATCATCAGTTCTGTAACAATGGCTATCATGTGTCTCTTGATATGACGCACTGAGAAGGACAGAACATCACTTTGTGATATTCCTGTCAAAACGCATAATCTGAAATCTATTCAAAAGGAAAACAAATTCAAGCTGAGGGACATTCTGCAAAATAAACGCCCCAAACCATTAAAAAAAGTCAAGGATTTTCCAAATTTAAGGAGACTGGAGACAGGACAACTAAATGCAGCACGTAATCTTCGATTGGATGCTAAAGTAGAAAAAAAAAATTTTTTTCCTCTAAAGAACATTATTGGAACAGATGGCAAAATTTGAATAAAGACTACTGAATAAGGTATGCTAGGTAATAATATTGTATCAAGGCTGTACTTCCTGATTTTCAGAAGTATACTGTGGTTACATAAGAGAATGTCCTACTTTATTGGAAATATACATTTAGTAATTTAGGGTAAAGAGCCGTCCTCTGTAACTAACTCTAAAATAATTCAGAAAAACAATAAACATATGTACAGAGAAAAAGAATACAGAAAACAGTAAAATGCTGACATTTGGGGAATGAAGGTGAACAGCATACAAGAATTTACTACTACTCTTGCAACTTTTTTGTAAGTTTGAAATTACATCAAAATACAAAGTGTATAAAAAAAGAAAAAGGAATACAAAAAGTGTTTTTTTACAATGCAAATCACCATCCTTGAATACGCTTATGTTTTTCTAAAGCAGCTTATAGTATCATGTAATGTATTTAAGAAGAGATAATAGAACCATCCCTGATGGCCTAGAGGTTAAAGTTCCGAGGGCTCCACTTCAGTGTGGAACCACACCACTCATCTGTTAGTAGCCATGCTATGGTGGCAGCTTAAATAGAAAAACCAGAAGAACTTACAACTATACACTACTATGTACTGGGGTTTTGCAGGGGAAAAAAATTAAAAAATAAAAAAAAGGAGGAAGATTAGCAACAGACGTTAGCATAGGGCAAATCTTCCCCTGCCAAAAAAAAAAAAAAAAAGGAGAGAGATAATAGTTTAAACCACTAAGCCAGACCAACCCACCAAGGGAAAGTTAAGGGGGAGCTTATGAAAACTGGAGCTGCTGAGTTCTAAGCAGCTCTAGGCAGCAGGACAATGAATGCAAGAGGACATAACACCATCATCATTGTGGCTGGCATAGTGGTTAAGTTCACGCACTCTGCTTCAGTGGCCTGGGGTTGTTTGCAGGTTCAGATCCTGGGTGCGGACCTACATACCGCTCATCAAGCCACGCTCTGGTAGCATCCCACATGAAATAGAGGAAGACTGGCACAGATGTTAGCTCAGCAACAATCTTTCTCAAGCAAAAAGAGGAAGATTGGCAACAGATGTTAGCTCAGGGCCAATCTTCCCTACAAAAAAAAAAAAAAAAAAAAAGACCATCACTTCTTCGTCTACTTCGCCCTCATCACTCAGAACTTCCCTCTTCTAATCCACCTCTACCTTTAATCTCAGCCATAAAGAGGATTTGCTTTTTGCCTGCCTCTTCCCCACAAGGTTGGCCCCACTTCTCTAGAGAGAAACAAAATCAAAGACATCATCACTTTCTCAATATTGACAAAGAACCCTGCCACATTTTTAGTGGAGAAAAATGTCACTAATATTTTAGCTTTTACTGTGGTGGAAAGAAAGACGAGTGGTGGAAAAGAGACAGTAAACTAGCTAAAAACTACATGTGAAAGAGAGGAAACCATGAGCATAATTAGTGTAGCTCTAGGGATATAAGGTAGAAATGAATAAATCTGTGCTGTTTGAATGTCTGTTCTCATGTAGCTTGGAAAAATTAAAAGCAGGCAGGACCTCTACATGGAGATGGCTAAGTTAACAAAGGAATAAGGGAAACATTTGTAAGAAAGGAAAAGGTCAAAGTAGTGTGTCAAGGGAGCTGTGCTATGCCTGGTATTAACATTTCACTTGAGCTGCTGGAGAGGTCAGATTACATATTTGTCGCCATCAGCTAATTTAATTGAAAGGTCTAGCCAACTCCAAACCTATAGAGGCAGACAGAAGGATATCCAACTCTGAGTTATTCTGAATTTTACTTTGATTTCTGCATTTAATTATAGCAATACAAAACAGAGGGGAGAATCAAATCTTAAAGAGCTGCATTCCAAAGTAAAGGTTCACTGCATAGTCCATATATTATATTTGATGATCCATATGACAGCTCCTCACGGGGCCATGCAAAATTGACATGGACATTTCTTGGGCTTTTGATGTTCACTGCCATCATCTGCTTCACTGCTAAGATCAGGAAACATATGGGATGAATTGGTAAAGGCTGCAGAGAGTTTCTGTTGCCTTTTTTTTTTTTAAATTCATCTCTAAGGTCAGTTTAGGATACCTCTGACAAAGACCAAGACCTAACAGAACAGTCTTTAAACTATAGCCCATCCTACGACTTTTTTTTTTTTTAATAAGAAATGATGTTAGAGAAAGAAAGGCTGTTGAGCGAAGATGATGGGAAACAAAGTATTTTCAGGGAGCTCTGGGATCCTCTGGAACCACGTCTAAAAACCTCTAGTTAGTAAGAGGAAGGAGCCATGTGACAAACAGTAAAAAATAGTGGGTTTTGGACCCAGATCTCAATGTATAATGAGTGAATTCGACACCAGGACTGAACTAAGTTTGAATAGTGCATCTGCTACTTATTAACTGTGTGACCTTGAACAATTTATTTAACTTCTCTGAGCCTTATTTCCTCATCTGTAAAACAGAGAACTAACTGCCCCCCAAGGTTGTTCTAAGTATTACATGAGATGACACACATGAAAAGCACTCAGCAGAAAATCTAGCAAAGACTTTTTTTTTTTAAGAATTTAAAATTGGACTTGAAAGTCAGATTCAGTTGACATATCTGCAATGGACTCATTTCACAAATTTAATTTATGGTACGCCAGCCTCTATAATTTTAGATAGCCTCAAGGCCTTCAAGGGTCCAGAGACAGAAACCAGAGACAGAAGCAAAAAGCTTCTTAACCAGCCATAATAAAACCCAGAGACAGGCTCCGTCACATGTACATACACTAGCTCATATTGCACATGGGTCAGTGAGGCCCCTCTTCTGGGTATCTTACCAAAGCAGAAACAATAACTTCTCTAGAATCTCTAGAGATTCTCCCGCATTAGCCTTCAAACTTTAAGGGATTTCAAGTAAATCTTTACAACTGAGTGATCGCTTTCTATGAGATTCAAAACAATACTCTGAAACTAAGGAATGAGGATAAAACTCACAAGTGAGAAATGTTACTTAGTCAATTAACTGATCATGATCCTAATGTTGCTTTCATTCATTGTACACTATCATTTAAATGATCCTTCTTGCCTAAAAGCATTCATTAAATTCAAGTAACTGACCATAGTCCAGTTCTGCATACCCTAGACAACAGGCTTAATACTCAATAACAAGTTTAAAGTCAATCTCTCTGCTTAGTTTTAGAATCTATTGATATGAAGGAAAACTAACCGGTTCCAAATCAGCATAAATGTATTCAAAAGTCAAAGATAAAGACAAAAATCATTACAAGTGTCCAAGATTCAATTTAAGAAGTCCTAACTCTCAAAACAACCAAAGTCAACAACCCTAAAAAATAACCGAAATCAAAGCATAACTTTGTTCCGAATAGGAAAACTTATACTCAATTCTACACTAGGACTCACCGAAATGTCAATTCTAAATTAACGTGCAGGGGGTTGGGCCCGTGGCCGAGTGGTTAAGTTCGTGCGCTCTGCTTTAGGGCAGCCCAGGGTTTTGCCAGTTCGAATCCTGGGCACGGACATGGCACCACTCATCAAGACTCACCAAGCCACGCTGAGGCGGCGTCCCACATGCCACAACTAGAAGGACCCACAACTAAAAGAACACAACTATGTACCGGGGGCTTTGGGAGAAAAAGGAAAAAGAAAATGTTTAAATTAACATGCAGATAGCAGGTGATTAAGTAATTAAGGTTTTGGAGCAATATTACTCTCAAGGCCTTCAGCTCACTTCACTCAACTCTGCCATAAAGTAGAGGTGGGGTGCTAGGGAGGAGTGTATAGAAGCAACAAAGGTTCTGAACTTCCCCCCCAAAAAGGGAAGAAACAGCCAGGCAAAGTTCTATAAAGCAGTAATGTTTAGTTATCTCTAAGCACTGTTTTCCTCACCTTATAAATGCTGTATTTTGATAACTTAAATGACCTTTCAAAATGTACGCACTTTACAATGACACAGAGCATAGGAAGGAGAGTTCAATTTTCCCATTCATAGATGGCCAACATATTTTTTTTTGAAGATTAGCCCTGAGCTAACTACTGCCAGTCCTCCTTTTTTTTTTGCTGAGGAAGCCTGGCCCTGAGCCAACATCCGTGCCCATCTTCCTCTACCTTATATGTGTGACGGCTGCTACAGCATGGCTTGCTGAGTGGTGCCACGTCCACACCTGGGATCCAAACCAGCGAACCCCAGGCCACCAAGAAGCGGAACGTGCGAACTTAACCGCTGCACCATCGGGCCAGCCCCAATGGCCAACACATTTAAAATAATTTTTTTTTGCAGGGGAATATTCACCCTAGGCTAACATCTGTTGCCAGTCTTCCTCCTTTCTTCTTCCTTCCCCCACCAAAGCCCCAGTACACAGTTGTGTCTAGTTGTAAGTTCTTCTGGTTCTTCTATGTGAGCCACCACCACAGCATGGCTACTGACAAAACACTTATGTGGTTCTGCAACCAGGAACTGAACCCAGGCAGAGGAAGCAAAGCAAGCCAATCTTAACCACTAAGCCATCAGCAATGGTTTGCCAACACATTTCAAATAACAGCTACCTTAATATTAAGAGCTCAGGCTCTGCAGTCAGAAAGATCTAGATTTTAATCTGGGCTTGGTTATTTATTAGCTTTATGACATCTGAGTCAATTTCCTGATTTGTAAAATGAAGGTATCTACCTACCTAAAAGAGTGTGGGATTAAAAGGCAAAAGGTGAGTATAATGCTTGGAATGGTATGTGGCCCAAAATAAACATCCAATATTAGTCTTTTTTTTTTTTAAGATTTTATTTTTCCTTTTTCTCCCCAAAGCCCCCCAGTACATAGTTGCATATTTTTAGTTACGGGTCCTTCTAGTTGTGGCACATGAGGCACTGCCTCAGTGTGGCTTGATGAGCAGTGCCACATCCATGCCCAGGATCCAAACCAGCGAAACCCTGGGCTGCCAAAGCAGAGTGCACGAACTTAACTACTCAGCCACGGGGCCAGCCCCTAGTCATTATTATTAAGCAGGAATCATCCCCATTTATAGACTGAGTCTCAGAGGTTGACTAACTTCCCACAGAATTAGGTCTCAAACCCAAAGCCAGTCTCCAAATTCTGCTTTTTCTTTTTTTTTTTTAAAGATTTTATTTTTTTCCTTTTTCTCCCCAAAGACCCCCAGTACATAGTTGTATAGTCTTCGTTGTGGGTCCTTCTAGTTGTGGCATGTGGGATGCTGCCTCAGCGTGGTTTGATGAGCAGTGCCATGTCCTCGCCCAGGATTTGAACCAACGAAACACTGGGCCGCCTGCAGCGGAGCGCGCGAACTTAACCATTTGGCCACGGGGCCAGCCCCTGCTTTTTCCATTGTGCCAAACAACCTGCCTCATGTACATTTCTGCCTTTTTAAGCAGGTTACTAACTGCAATTTAACTTGTCTTGACTGTGGTCACAGATTGTGGTGCTTTTAATCTTACTCCATTTTTTTTCTTATCCAATGGTTTGGGGGAAAAAATGACTAAATACATCAATGTGGCATAGTAGGTAAGGACCACAGAAGAGGATGAGACTCTCTCTCTCACTGGCAGTTTGCTTACCTTGAGTAGCCCCTCTCTTCACCTGATGTAGTGCTTTTAAATCTGTATGAGCTGGGCTCACAGTATCTTTGTTTGAAGCATATGCAGAATCTGAGTAAAATTTGAGTGAAAATTCTGAGGAGTTATCTTACTAACAAGGTATACAAGCTTCAATCATAGTCATGGGCCCAGCAGGAAAGATAGCATATTCCAGTAAGGATAATTCAAAGAGGGTTTAATAAGGGGACTATAAAGAAAGGTGTGGGCAGGATGTAAGATACCCACAGGGATAGTGGCAGTTCCTTGGGACTAATGAGAGTACCTCTAAGCCTAAGAAACACAGGGAATAAAAGCTTTCCAAACCTAGAAGGAGCAAGTCATGTATGTAGAGAGAACCACCTTCAGAGGAACAGCAATCTTCAATCAACGGTCACTGTAAGCAGAGGCAACACTCAGAGGAAGGGAACAGGGGAATTAAATTCTGTAACCACAGAGAAAAAGGAAGCCCACTGATGTAGTCCATGTAGGTAAGTCAGCACCCAGGGCAGAGAACAGGCTGGGAAAGGATGGAATGTGGACCCAGAGGAGCAAATGGAAGGCACCTAATTCAACCTCAAAGAAGTCTTTTTGGTGCACTTTCACATCTCTTCTTTCATCCAACTGGGTAACTGCCAGATAAGGAAAGAGTTACTGAACATGACAGTTCTCACTTCTTTTGAATAGTAATGCACGGGGCCTACCTACCGTAAAATATTTGTAAGCAAGTTTTTCACTACTAAGTATGATCATTTACCATTCCACTTGTATCCTGAGAATTCTTTGAAAGGTCCAATGATTTATACACCTTTGCCCACACTTACGGACTTTCCACTTACCTTGCTAGGCAAAATAAAATCACAAAAATACAGATACTTTCATAACCCTCACACAGTTTATATTTAGTAGTTTATCTTCTTTGATAACGAAGAAGGCAGAATGAGGTAAGTGCCAGCAGAGAGGAAAGGGCTGTGGTGCTGTGAAAAGTTCTAGAAGAGGCTTCCTTGCCATCTGGCCCCTGCCAGGCACAAGTCCAGCCAGAATTCACTGTTATCCTATTAATAAGGTATACAAGCTTCAATCAGGTTCCCTGCAGGTCCGGATCCTGGAGAACTACTCACCAAGCTCTCAAAAGCCTCCAGTTTCCACTCTATATCCTTGGCCAATAAGGTCCACTCCTCCTCCTACTGGAAAAAACCCCTCTCCTTCTTAGGTCTGGTTCAAATGTCACTTCTTTACCTGAACCTTACTTGCACTCTCAAAGAACAATTAGCTAAGCCTCCTCTGCATCCCCAAAAGTCTCTGCTCGGAGCACTTAAAGCACTTTGTCATTGTCCATGTACCCGTGCAGGGGCCCTACTAGACTTTGAGACCCTAAGGCATCTTTGCATCCTCAGCCACTAACAGCACCCAAAACAGAGTGCGTCAAGCCCAGTATAAGTACTTTATACATATTAATATATATATTAATACATTATATTAACATATACATATTATCAATCATCACAATAAAATTGCAAATAAGGTAGGAACTCCCCATCATCTCAACTTTACAGATGATGAAAATAAAGTTTATAGAAAGGCTAAGCAACATGCCCAAAGTCTCAAAGCTAATAAGGATAGACCCCAAGATTTCAACCTAGGCACAACTCAACAGTTTCAACAGACCTCATGGGTTGAGGGGAAGGTCCCATTACAAGACCAATGGTCTCCACCCCAGGGGGCACAGGTATTATTCACACAATGGGGTGTGGAAAGACAATATTGGAACTTCTACTTATATTTGCTTTAGTTCATCCTTTTGTAAAATATCTATTTTCGCACATTATAAAATGTACATAATACAGAGTACAGTCAACACTGTAATTGTAATTTAAAACAAACATTCACATATGTGTGCATACTCAACCCTATTTACTGACAGAAAGAACACTAAAAACATTTGCGGCCACTGCTCTAGATGACTTCCCCCAGGGACTCTGAGCTCCTGTATTCTCTGCCCAGGACTTCAGTTAAAAACATTAGCCAAGGGGCTGGCCACATGGTTAAGTTCACGCGCTCCACTTTGGTGGCCCAGGATTTTGCCGGTTTGAATCCTGGGAGCAGACATGGCACCACTCGTCAGGCCATGCTGAGGCAGCATCCCACATGCCACAACTAGAAGGACATACAACTAAATATACGACTAGGTACCAGGGGGATTTGGGGAGAAAAAGCAGAAAGAAAAAAAAAAAAGATTGGCAACAGTTGTTAGCTCAGGTGCCAATATTAAAAAAAGAGTTAAAAAAAAAAATTAGGGGCTGGCCCCGTGGCCGAGTGGTTAAGTTCACATGCTCCGCTGCAGGTGGACCAGTGTTTCGTTGGTTCAAATTCTGGGTGCAGACATGGCACTGCTCATCAAGCGACGCTGAGGCAGCATCCCACATGCCACAACTAGAAGGACCCACAACGAAGACTATACAACTATGTACTGGGGGTCTTTGGGGAGAAAAAGGAAAAAAAATAAAATCTTTAAAAAAAAAAATCAATTAAAAAAAAATTAGCCAATCAAGACTATGAGTAAGCTTCTGGAGGCAAGGGTCTGCTCTTAATCACCTTTGTAGCCCTCCCTCAGCAAAGAGCCTGGAGCTTAGCAGAAGGTCAATGTTGGATCCAAGTGTATTGTAAGAACCTCACTAAAAAAATCCTCAGGGGCCAGCCCTGTGGCCGAGTGGTTAAGTTTTGTGCACTCCACTGTGGCAGCCCAGGGTTTCGCTGGTTCGGATCCTGGACGCAGACATGGCACCACTTATCAGGCCATGCTGAGGCGGCGTCTCACATGCCACAACCAGAAGGACCCACAACTAAAAAATATACAACTATGTACTGGGGGGCTTTGGGGAGAAAAAGCAGGAAAAAGAAATCCTCAATATTTTAAAGCAACTTACTATATGCTTCTAGATTAAAAAAAAAAAATACATGAAACACACTGCCTAGGAATGTAATATAGATTTCTCTTAGGAACACTGAAAAAATTAAATAAATAAAGCTTTAGTTACATAATAGAACCAAAAATTGTACTTTGGGGCATAATTTAAACTGAAAACTGCATAAAAAAAGATTTGGGGGCCAGCCCCGTGACCAAGCGGTTAAGTTCGAGCGTTCCGCTGCACGGCCCAGGGTTTTGCCGGTTCGGATCCTGGGCGCAGACACAGCACCGCTCACCAAGCCATGCTGAGGCAGCATCCCACATACCACAACTAGAAGGACCCACAACTAAAAATATGCAACTATGTACAGGGGGGCTTTGGGAGAAAAAGGAAAATAACATCTTTAAAAAAAAAAGATTTAGACATAAAAAATTTAAGTTCAGATATAGGGAACTTTCCTGAAATGGTGCACCTTTGTCAAACCTAAAGGGTCACCACTGTCTGCCTCTCTTCAGTTATATGCTCCAAGAGGAAGGAATCAACCATCAACAGCAGCAACTGCAGAGCCGACTATGAAAATGCACTAGCCGGATGCTGGATACTTTGCATTTCTTCAATCCAACATTTAATGGTGTCAAACAAAGAGGAGAGGCTGGTAAAGCCTCCCTTTATGTGTTGAAGATTAGGGGCTCTGAGGCCAGATCACAGGCTTCCTTCTGTTCCTCAGTTTCATCCTCTGTAAAATGGGCATACTCAAATACTTAACTCTTATTTATGTTGTCACCAGGATTAAATAAGAGAAAACATGCAAAATGGATTTATCTGTTTCCTCATTTACCATGTCCTCTCTCCCCTTCCCCCAACCAAACTCAAAGCCTGGGTTTGGTCCAATTTGCTGCTATATTCCGAAAGCCGAGAATGATACTTTTACTTAATAGATCATTTAATAAATATCAAATGAATAAAATACAAAATGCCATCTGCTCAAAAACTCTTGGCTATTATTGCTGCTGTAACAAGAAACAATTAAAATTTTATTGTTATTAAAAGACTCCCACCCCTCCCCCAAGGATCTCAAAGAATTCTGTTCTAAGAGGAATCGTAGATAAAAGCTGGAATGGAGAAACGGAGGTAGGAAAACAGTTGGATCATAAAGCAGGACTAACCGAAGACAAAACAAAATCTCCAATACACAGACAGAGCCCAATTTCGGGCTTCTCCAAGCGAGGTTCACTGGGAGCGAGGTTCACTGGATGAGGTTTATTAGCGATTACAACAATGACAGTTTTCGCGCTTGTGTGTGTGCCAGAGTCTGCTCAGCATTCTGCTGGGCTCACAAAACCCAAGAATCTGCACGCCTCCATTTTGCAGATGGGGGAACTGAGGCTCGGAGAGAACCAAGGTCACAGCCTCTAAGTGGGGGAGCTGGGATGTGAACCTAGGCAGTCCGACCCCTGAGCCTGCACTCAACAGGCCCCTGGGAGGGGCATCCTCGCCTCCACCACCGGCCACACGTCCCTCGAAATTGGACATAACACTTCCCCAGGAGCCGCGCTTCGTGGCCCCAGCGCCGGGAAACAAAACAATCCTTGTCCGCGGGCAAGCCCGATGGTCGCCGGCCGGGCCTGGGCTCCGAGGCCGCGGTCCCCAGTTGCGCTCACACTGTGAGCCCCGAGCTCTCCGGGCGGCGCAGGAAGCGCCCGGGCGGCCTCGGGAGCCCGGGAAGGCCCGGCCCGCCGCGTGACCTTGGATCTGCGCCCTGCTTCGGGCCTCAGTTTCCCCACCCCAGCCTCGCGCCGGGGGCCTCTCGGGAGCTCGCGCCTGTGGAGCTGCAGGCCCCTCACACGCCCCCCTCGCCGCCCGCCTTCCTGCCCCGCTTACGCTGGAAGGCGGCCGGTCCAGGGACGCCCACCATCGCCGAGAGCCGCCGCCGCGCGCCTCCGGCCTCCACCCGCGGCCCGGGTCCCTCGCAGGCGCCGCCGCGGGACCTGTAGCCGCCGAGCTCGCAAAGCCCAGCGCCGCCGCTGCTGTCGCCGCCACCGCCGCCGTTAGGCCGTGCACCGCCCCGCCCCCGGCTAGCCCCGCCCCGCCCGCCGGCACGCCCCCGCCGCGCGCTCTCGCCCGCCAGACCAACGCACGCGGAAGCCCGGCCCAAAGACCTTCTCCCGCGAAACCCCGCCCCCTGACCTGCCCCGCCCCTTCCGCGCGAACCTGCCGCCCTATCCCGGCGCGTCCTGCTCCTCAGACCCGCCCCTCCTGCGTCATGCGCGCCCGTCGCGCGCACGGCCCGCTCTTCGGGCGCAGGTCTTGCAGCTGAGGCCGGGGCAGCGGCTCAGGCCCGAGGGCGGAGGCGGAGGCCTAGGGGGCGGAGCTCACGGGCGGGGACGACTGCTCACCTGGGTTATCCAGGTTGAGGCCTGGTCGCCTTTCGCACGTCGTTAAGTCGCTTCCCCTTTCTGGCCGATGGTGTTCCAAAAGCAGAAAATGTCATCATCATAATATTAATAACTGCTAGCTATCTTTATTGCTATTGAGCTCTTTATCGTGTTCGGGCGCTATTTTTATACACTCCATTCAGGTAATCCTCACAATGAGGGAAAGAGGTATTATTTCACCCTTTCCACACGTGCAGAAAGGGCTTCCCCACCAAGCAGCTTGCCCACTGGTTCCTGTTAGCAAGAAGCAGAGCTGGGATTGGAACCTAGGAACTTCTGACTTCAGACCTAGTACTTTAAGCTACTCTGAACTATTCTGTCAAAAACAGGGATTAAAATTAAAACAAGAGATTAAAAATTCCAAACTCCTCTGGGCCAGCCAGTGGCGCAGCGGTTAAGTTCACACGTTCTGCTTCTCCGTGGCCCAGGGTTTGTGGGTTTGGATCCTGGGTCTGGACATGGCACCACTTGGCACGCCATGCTGTGGTAGGGATCCCGCATAAAATAGAAGAAGATGGGCATGGATGTTAACAAGGGCCAGTCTTCCTCAGCAAAAAGAGGAGGATTGGTTGCACGTGTTAGCTAAGGGCTAATCTTCCTCAAAAAGAAAAACAAAGTTGGAAAAAAACTAAAAAATAAAAATAAAATGGCATGGGTAAATTCTAGATCTATTTTACATCTTGATTGCCATGATAATTACATGCATTTGTCAAAACTCATAGAACTGTACATTTTAAAAAGTGAAAGTTACTTTATATAAATTTTTAAGTGAATTTAAAAAGTGAAAAAATTGAAGTATATGTACATATATAGCAAAATGCAAATGGCAAGCATACAACTCAATGAATTGTTTCAGGTTTAAATAACACTTTGTAACTACCACACATACCAAGACAAAGCTCATCTTCCACCACCCTAGAAGAATGTGTAATGTCTCTTTCCCCCCCGGCAGTCACTACTATTCTTACTTCTATCACTGTAGCTATATAATTGTTTTTTGCTTACTAGCTTTATTGAGATATGATTCATATATCGTACAATCACCCATTTAAAGTGTACAATTCAGTGGTTTTAATATATTCACAGAGTTGTACAACCATCACCAGAATCTAACTTTAGAACATTTTCATCATCCCAAAAAGAAACTCCATACTCATGAGCAGTCGCTCTCCATCGTATCCTCTCCAGCTCTTATGACTGCTTTTTTAAAAATCAACTTTTTTAGGGGCTGGCCCCATGGCCGAGTGGTTAAGTTCGCGCGCTCCACTGCAGGTGGCCCAGTGTTTCGTCAGTTCGAGTCCTGGGCGCGGACATGGCACTGCTCATCAGACCACGCTGAGGCAGCGTCCCACATGCCACAACTAGAAGGACCCACAACGAAGAACATACAACTATGTACCGGGGGGCTTTGGGGAGAAAAAGGAAAAAAATAAAATCTTTAAAAAAAAAAATCAACTTTTTTAGGTGTACTTTATATACAATGAACCACATCAATTTAAAGGACCCAATTTGATGAGTTTTGACAATTACATATACCTGTGAAATCACCAGCATTATCAAGATGCCAAACACTTCCATCACCCCTCTCTGATTCCTCCTCTTCCTTTACAAAGCATCCTTCCATCTACATCTAGACCCAGGGAACCACTAATCTGCTTTCTGGCACCATGCATTAGTTTGCATTTTCTGGAATTGCATATAAATGGGTTCATACAACATGTACTCTGCTGCCTGGCTTCTTTCACCCAGCATAGTGATTTTGAGATTCATCTGTGTTGTATCTACCAGTAGTTTACCTTCCCTTTTTATTACCAGGTAGTATTTCATTGTTTGAGATATACTACATTCTACTATTTTTGAAAATAAAACTTTCTTGCTAAAGACCTGGACAGGCCTGGCTTTGAACATACAGATTTCTCAAGTTCTATTGGGTTTCAGATATAAATTAGTCTCCACAGGTTCACCACCTTTTCTATTTCTTTATCATTCTTGCTTAGTTTGTGGTGGGGTGTGTACATGTGTTGAAGGTAGGGGAGAGAGGCCTTCTAGAAAAGCAGCACCTGTATCCATTGGTTACCTAAGGCCTAGAGGATCAGGGACACTAACATTTAAGAGTCAGACACAGATACCTGTGCCTTGTTGACTGAATTTGACCTCAGCTTTGCAAAAGCTCTATTTTCCAGCCAAAGGAGCTAAGGCTCAGAGAGGTTAAGAGACTTACCATAAAGTTTGCCTGAGTCAGAAGCTTAGTCTTAGACAGAATTGAATTCTGACATGCTTTTCACAACCTTCTAAAGGAATCATGCACTTTGTAGACCTAAGAAAATGGCTTGGGGCCTGGCTGTTTCTTGTCCAAACCAAGTGATGTTTTCCTAACTGGTGACAAGAAGAATAAAGATGGGTGGCAGGGAGACGTGAATGCTGCCTGCCATCTGCCCTGGCCATGCCCCTTCCGCTGGCAAGTGATAAACACAAGGCCCAGCCAGATGACAGTCAGTGAAGAGAAGCCAATTTAAAGGTGTATGGTCCTTGTTGGGTAAACAGGAACCTAAAATGCCCATGGCACTTTAGAAAGCCTATCTGTGTACCAGGGAACTATTTGCCATGGTTGGGACTTCTCTAATAAGCAAGGCTTTTTCTCCACAGGAGGCTGAAGAGCCCAAGAGCTCCCAGAGGGAGAGATGAACAAGTTGAGTTTCTTGGCCAAGGGTTATATTCTTAAAATTCGTTATTGTTTATGAGAAAAATGTGAGACTATTCATGGTGAGGAATTTGTGTACCACACGAGACTTGGAAGAAAATGAAAACCACTCAGTTCTTTTTGTTTTTGAGGAAGATTAGCCCTGAGCTAACTGCTGCCAATCCTCCGCTTTTCACTGAGGAAGACTGTCCCTGAGCTAACATCCGTGCCCATCTTCCTTTACTTTATATGTGGGACGCCTACCACAGCATGGTGTGTCAAGCAGTGCCATGTCCGCACCCAGGATCCGAACCAGTGAACCCTGGGCCGCCAAGAAGCAGAGTGTGCGCACTTAACTGCTACTCTACCAAGCCAGCCCCAACCACTCAGTTCTTAACACGCAGAAATAAATTGCTGTTGTTTTACTGTATATCCTTCTCAAATTTTTCTATTCATGAGTATATTTACATAATTGAGATGATACTATTAATGCATTTCTGCCTCCTGCCTTTTTCCTTTTTTTCACTATTACATACATCAGCATTTTTCCACATCACTAAAAATCATTTATGAACATCACTTTAATGGATGGCCACATAATACTTTACTTTTGATAGAATCCGATATGAATAGTCTTTAGGGCTGTTTGTTTTATTTTTTCTATTAATAAATTATGCCGTGTTGAACATCACTGTGCATCCGTCTTTCCTATTTTCTGATTCTTAGAATATATTTTTCTTTTACTTTTGGTGAGGAAGATTGGTCCTGAGCTAACATCTGTGCCAATCTTCCTCTATTTTGCATGTAGGACGCCTCCACAGCATGCCTTGATGAGCAGGGTGTAGGTCTGTGCCTGGGATCCAAACTGGCGAACTGGTGAACCCTGGGCAGCCAAAGTGGAGCACAAAAACTTAATCATTATGCTGCTGGGCTGGCCCCAGAAGAGATTTTTCAAAATGATATTATTGGGTCAAATGATAGCAACATTTTCAGTTTTACCAAATCATGTTTCCACCAGTAGTGGTTGGGTATGCTCATCTCTCAACACCCTAACAATGGGTATTAAAATTATTTTACAACATTTCCAAATTTATAGATAAAAATATGATATATTGTTAATGGCCAGTATTGCTCCCTGATAGGTAAGTAAATTCATGAGACTCAGAAGTCCCCAAGGAGAGAAGGGTATGCCACCCCAAAGCAGTGTACCTCTTGCCCTGCAGGCAATGATACAGAGGCTTGCTCCTTGCAACTCCTACATCCAGTCATCATCTCCTTGACTTCACTGGTAAATGCCACTGGAATCCACATCTTCCTCTTCTACTGACTTCTGCTGTCCAGGGTGAGGTTATCATCACTTCTTTATTTTTTGGTCTCCATTTAGACATTTTATTATGAAATATGTCATACCTGCAGAAAGGTGTACTGCACTATTGCAACAGTCTCCTAATTGGCTTCCCTTCCTCTAAGGTTCTCCCTTCACTAACTGTCCTTTGCAGCCAGAGGATCTGGGCAACTCATGTCTGCCCACATTCCAGCCTCCTTTAAAATCCTAAGTGGCTCCCTATGGACAAAAACTATTTAAACTCATCATGGTATTCAAGGCTGTACGCACTCTAACCTCGCTCACCCTCGCCTTCTGCCTGCCTTACCTTCCTCTCTGGCCACACAGAGATACAGTCATGTGTTGCTTAATGACAGGGATACATTCCGAGAAAGGCGGCCTTAGGTGATTTCATCGTTGTGTAATCATAGGGTATACTTACACAAACGTAGATAGTATAGCCTACCATACACCTAGGCTCTATGGTAGGGAACTTGTGGGACCACCACCGTATATGCAGTCCATTGTTGACTGAAACGTCATTATGTGGCACATGACTGTATTTCACAAGAGCTACATCGATTGAATGCTTCCTGTGTGCCAGGTCCTGTGTGCAAAGCAGAAAGCATAGCTAATATCTCTGCTAGGTTGAGTGCTATCATGTCCCTTTTAACAGAAGAGAAGACTGAGGCTCATGAGGGCTGAGTGCTTTGTCCCAGGTCACACAGCTGGTAATTGGCCAATTCTAGAATCCATGTTTTTACCCCAAGTCACCATACTGGCTCTTCTCCAGACAACACTGTCCTCCAGGCCTTTGTCCAAACTGGTCCCTTGGCCTTCTTTAGGCCTAAAGGCAAATATGCGAATATGCCTTAAAGTCCTGCCTAACTGTTACCATGTTCCTCCTCATCTGTTTTTCCAGGTACCCTTGTCCCTCCAAACAATAGAAATAACTTTGTACTGAACATAGACCCCATAAACCCCACCGGAACACAGCTTTAAACCCTATATATAAGTTTCAAGTTCCTTAGGGGCAGGGATCTTTTCTTGTTTATAGCTGGTCTTTGGGCCCAGGATGGTGTCTGATGAGAAACTGCATCTCAGGAGAGTTCAGCCAGCCCCAGTCAGAAGTGCCTCCCTTTTCAACTTGTGCTTCTACATTCACTCACTTGGTCACTCAACAAACATTTAACAGCGTAGATGGTGGACTAGGACACAGGTTGTGTCACTCTCTGCCTAAAACACACATGAACTCTCCACTCTGATGGTCAGAGTTAAAGTAGTACAACCACTTAGGAAAACAGCTTCTACTTAGGCTAGGCACGCCTGTTCTATGACCCAGTATTTCCACTCCTAGGTGTATACCAGAGAGGAATGCTTACCTGTGTGTGTGAAAAGACATGTATACAACTGCTTATACTACGAATTTTTTTTTTACAATTTTACACAATGAAAGATTTTTTTTTTTTTTTTTTTTTAGGAAGTCAGCCCTGAGCTAACATCTGATGCCAATCCTCCTCTTTTTGCTGAGGAAGACTGGCCCTGAGTTAACATCCGTGCTCATCTTCCTCTACTTTATATGTGGGATACCTGCCACAGCATGGCTTGATGAGCGGTGCCGTGTCTGTACCCGGAATCCGAACTGGTGAACCGCGGGCCGCCAAAGTGGAATGTGCACATTTAACCACTGCGCCACCGGGCCGGCCCCAATATAGTACGATTATTTACAAAACCTCAAACCAGAATGTTCCAAAGTGTCTGTCAACAGGATAAATTAATTGTGGTATATTCACACAGTTGAATGCTACACAGCTATGACATTAAACAAACTATTGCTATACAGACAACAGAGAGGAATCTCACATCATGTTGGGTGAAAGAAGCCAGACACAAGTACACACTGTGTGATTCCATTTATATATAAAGTCCCAAGAATAAGTAAACTAATCTATGCTGTTAGACATCAGGAGAGTGGTGATCCTAGTCTGGGGGAGGGTTAGTGACTGGGCTGGCACTCCTGGAGGGCTTCTGGGGGCTGGTGATGTTCTGACTCTTGATCTGGGTGCCGGGCCGTTACACGTGTGTGTTCAGCTTGAGAAAATTCACACTTAAGATTTGCGCTCTGTATGTTTTTCCTCAATAAAAAATTACAAATGAAAAATAGCAAACACTTCCCCAAGACTCCTCAGTGTGCTTAAAATAAAATGCAAACTGCCCACCAGGACCTACAAAGTCCTCCACTGTGCGACCCCTGACTCTCTCTCAGACCTAGTCTTCCCTCTCACCTCTTCTTTACCTGCCCCACCCGCAAAGCTTTTCAGACTCCCAGCCACACCCCTCTTTCAGCAGTTCAGGCTGCAGGGAGAGAGTGACCTAAGCCAGAGCTGTCCCTGGGAGACCCACCCTAGAAGGGATGTCTTAGCCTGAGGCAGAGGAACGCATATAAAAGGTTTCAAGTATGCCCAGAGGCCTCTGATTTGCTTTTCTTTTCCTTTAAACAACTAGCCACAAGCCATACTAAAAGAGAGAGAAATCCAGAGATTTAGAGCCTCCTCTGAGAAGTGGAGAAGTGGAAAAGACATCTCCTGAGAGCTGCCCACTCGTGGAGCAGAGGGTCTCAGACGTCATTCCCACGCGACGGCAGCCCTGGCGTTCACTCAGAATTCCGTCTCCTACAGCTCCCCGAGTGTCAATTCTGATTGTATATGGGGGAGCAGTACGAGGGACACACTGTAAGTCTGTTACTAATTTGCAGTAAGTCGTTGCCTCTGAGCGGCATTTCCCCATCTACGAAGTCAGATAGCAACAGCACCTTCCTTACGGCCTATGGGTGTTAGATAACTGTATTAGGTGCCCAGCATGGCTCCTAGCCACAGCCTCTGCTTCCCTCTTTCCTTCACTGAGCACCTACTGTGTGCCAGGCACTGTGCTGAGCACTGGGCATACAGCAGTGAACAAAGACAAAACTCCTGCCCCGTGGAGCCTCCATCCTTGTGATGGGACAAGGACAGTGGACTGACAGTGAGCAAGTAAATAAATATACACTATGATAGGTGCTCTGAGGAAAAATAAGACAAGACTAAGGCAGGGGGCAGTGCAGATGCTATTTTACGTAAGGTGACTAAGAAAGTCTTCTTTGGGGGCCATCCCCATGGCCGAGTGGTTAAGTTCGTGTGCTCTGCTCCAATGACCCAGGGTTTCACTGGTTCGAGTCCTGGGTGTGGACATGGCACCACTCGTCAGACCATGCTGAGGCGGCGTCCCACATGCCACAACTAGAGGGACCCACAACTAAAAATACACAACTAGGTACTGGGGGGGCTTTGGGAGAAAAAGGGAAAATAAAATCTTTGAGAAAGCCTTCTTTAAAGAAGGTATTAGGGGGGCCAGCCCAGTGAAACAGTGGTTAAGTTCCCACGTTCCACTTCAGCAGCCCTGGGTTCGCAAGTTTTGATCCCAGGCGTGGACCTACACACCACTTGTCAAGCCATGCTGTGGTGGCATCCCACATATAAAGTAGAGGAAGATGTGCACGGATGTTAGCTCAGGGCCAGTCTTCCTCAGCAAAAAAGGAGGATTGGCAGCAGATGTTAGCTCAGGGCTAATCTTTCTCAAAAAAAAAAAAAAGAAGGTATTAGGGGCTGACCTGGTGGCATAGTAGTTAAGTTCACATGCTCTGCTTTGGTGGCTGAGGGCTGATGGATTCAGATCCTGGGCATGAACCTACACACTGCTCATCAAGTCATGCTGTGGCAGCGTCCCACATATAAAATAGAAGAAGATTGGTGCAGATGTTAGCTCAGCAACAATCTTCCTCAAGCAAAAAGAGGAAGATTGGCAATGGATGTTAGCTCAGGGCCAATCTTCCTCACCAAAAAAAAAAGAGAGAGAGAGAGAGTATTTACATTCCTGAGACCTGAAGAAGGTAAGAGAGCTGCCAGAAGCTGTGTGAGGTAAGGGTGGCAGGAGCAAGGGCCTGAGGCAAGAGCATGAAGGGCACAGAAAGGACATCAGTCTGTGACTGGGTAAGGGGACCAGGCCAGATAAGTGGGGCCCAGTAGGCTGCAGTAAGGAATTTAACTTTGTTCTGAGTGCATTTTGGAGCCAATACACAGTTTGAGGAGAGGAGCGACATGATTTTCATGCCTCCGAGGTGGAGAGTATAAGGAGAAGCTGCCGAACCCTGGAGGCAGACAACAGTGGTTCAGACCAGGGGGATGGCAGACAGTGAAGACTATGAGAAGGGGTTGGATTCGAGATACATTTTGAAGGTGGAGCCAATAGGATTTGCTGATGTCTCCTTTGTAGGGCATGGGAAAGAGAAAGGTCAAGGATGATTCTAAAGTTTTGGGCGGGACTGCTGGAAGGATGGAGCAGCCATCCCCTGGGATAGAGATAACTGTGGGATGAACAGACACATCCTGGGGGCAAAAGCAAGAGTTGAGGTTTAAAGATGTTAACTTTGGGGGCTGGCCCATGGCCAAGTGGTTAAGTTCGCCTGCTCCACTTTGCTGGCCCAGGGTTTCGCCGGTTTGGATCCTTGGCGCGGATCTAGCAACGCTTATCAAGGCACGCTGAGGCGGCGTCTCACACAGCAGAGCCAGAAGGATCTACAACTAGAATATACAACTATGTACTGGGGGCTTTGGGGAGAAGAAGGAGAAGCAAAAAAGATTGGCGACAGATGTTAGCTCAGGGCCAATCTTTAAAAAAAAAAAAAAAATCTTAGTGCCCTCTACCTCCACGGAGGGACTCAGCACTAGCTACTTTAAAAAAAAGAAGAAAAAGGCTGTTAACTTTGGGATGCCAACAGACAGTCACATGGAGATGCTCATTTCTTGCTGTGGTGGTTAAGCTCCAGAGCTGAGCCGGGCCCACAGCAGATGCATTTAGTTTGAAGTAGTCTTAATGTGACCCATTTATGCCCTTCAGCCTCTGGCACAGCTGAACCTTCGAACCGAGAGGTAGCTCATCCTCCCCTCCCCTCCCCTCCCCTCTGGGCCTCCCATCTGGCGCACCTTTCCCAGGTGACAGCTGTGCTGGAAACTGCTCATCCCAGGCCCAGACATGTGTGACCTTAAACCGCCTCTGGGAAGTGGTGGTGAGGACAGGCCCTGCAACTCCCGGTGCCTCCCCTACCTCATCCGCATCCGGGCCAGGAGGCTCCTGCTGGTGGCTGGGACAGAGTTGGGTGCAGCTGTTTGCTTTACCTCGGTGCTGCAGGGCTCAGCTCCACACCTGTTCTCCTCCCTCCTGCTGAGGCGTTGAGAATAAAAGAACGCCCACTCACCAAGGTCATTACCTTGCTGGGGGCGGTGAGAAAGACTGCAGAAGGGAGAGCCCTATTTGAGAAAGGGAGAAAAGCTCAGGGGAATTAGAGGGTTTGAATCAGCACAGTCTAAGGCAACTTGCTTCGATAATGGGAATGTTCTGTAACTGTGCTGCTCAGTACAGCAGCCACCAGAACGTGTGGGTACTGAGCACTTATGTGGCTGGGGGCCGGCCCGGTGGCGCAGCAGTTAAGTGTGCACATTCCGCTTCGGCGGCCCGGCGTTCCCTGGCCTGGATCCCGGGTGTGGACATGGCACCCCATGGCAAGCCATGCTGTGGCAGACATCCCACATATAAAGTAGAGGAAGATGGACACGGATGGTAGCTATCAGGGCCTGTCTTCCTCAGCAAAAAGAGGAGGATTGGCAGCAGATGTTAGTTCGGGGCTAATCTTCCTCAAAATAAATTAATTAATTAAAATAAATTTTAAAAAGAAGTAATAACAGCTACCATTTGTTGAACACACACTTTGTGCCAGGTATGTTGCATGCATTCTCTTATTTACTCCCCAGAATCACTCTATAGGAAAGGTGTTATTGTCCCCATTTCCAGATGAGAAAACTGAGGATCCGAGTGGCAAAGTCACTTGGCCAAAGTCTCAGAATAAGGAAGTGCTGAAGGCTGGAAGGGAACACCCAAAATCACATTTCAAAACCCCACTCAAAGTAAACCCAAAGGACCCTGCAGGTTTTGCAGCTGTCTAGCTCTCTACAAATGAATGGGGTGTGCAAATTGCTAAAGGAATGCAAATCAGCCTACGATTTGGGGGACAAAAGCTCAGACCCTCTAGTCACACCCTGAGTCTTTCTAGGCTGTGGGTGGGTAGGGGCGGAGGCTGAGTGCTGAGGAGGGATCTGGGGGGAGGGGGTGTTGGGGTGGGGGTGGGGGTGGGGTTGGCCAGCTGGTGTCGGCGACCCAGGACATCAGCTGGCTGGCGGGCTGGCGGGCTCAGACAATGAGCCAGGTCCTGGTCAGAACCCTCCTCCCTCTGTGTCCGGGCCTCTCCCTGCACCCTGACCAGCTGCCGTGGGTATCTTTTCCAGTCTCAGCCGGGACCTTTGGGGAGAAGGAGAGCCTGAGGGGGCCAGTGGACGATGCTGGGGAGGTCTATCCGGAGTGACCTAGGATGGGGTGTGGGCCAGGGTGGAGAACAGAGAAAGTTAGGAGCTTCTGTGGAGGTCCCCCGTGGTGCCAGACTTTGTGCTGGGGGATTTGCATGTATCCTTCCGTTTGCTCCTCCCAAAGCCTCCCTGGTAATAATAATAATGATTATTAGTAACAATAGTAACCCAGTGCCTCACGCTGAGCCCCCCTGGCTGGAGCCGAAGGCTTTGTCTCAGTTAATCCTCATGACTACCTTGGGAGCCAAGGACTTTTATTACTGCCCCTTTCCAAAGGCGGAGGCTCAGTGAGGTTAAGTGCCTTGCCCAACATCACAGAGCAGAAAGAAAAAAACCTCCCTTCTTCACCTCAGTCTCCCACCCTTCCTTTCTACTTAAAGCTTTATCTCAGGGGTTTTGCAAATTACAACCTTTGCCGTTTGTGAGGTTTACACTTTTTAATTGTTGAAAAGATCAAAGTAAGAATGTTTTTGTGACACATGAAGGTTATATTAAACTCAAGGGTAGTATCCTTAAGTAAAGTTTGGGACACAGCCATGCTTATTATTTACATACTGTCTATGGCTGATTGTTACAACAGCAGGCAGTGTATGTTTTACTGTCTGTCCATTTACAGAAAAAGTTTGCTCACGCCTACCCTACCCCTTACCCTGGAGGTGGCTCCAGAGGGGTGGCTGGAGACCCGAAGTCACAGTCCCCTGAGGGTCCTCCTCCCTCTGGTACCCCCTGACCCTTGACAGCTATTGTCCCTAGCAGGTCCTTTTCCATCCTGCCAACAGGAGTGTGACATGGTGTTCATGCATTCATTCCACAGATAGGTCTGGAGCGCCTACTGTGTGCCAGGCGCTGGTCTAAGCATGAGATACAAAGTAGATATGGTCCTTATCTGCAGATGTCAATCAAACAGTTATCCAGCACATCTCTAAATACAAACAATGCAAAGTGAACAGGGTCTGTAGAAGTTGAAGAGTATTGGACAGGGGAGCCAAGTTAATCTGGCCATCAGGGAGAGCTTCTTGGAGGAGCTGCTGGTAACATTTGAGGTCTGCAAAATTGGTAGGTTCCAGGTCCTTGAATATCCCCTTTAAGACGCATCCTTCCCTTTCCTTCATTTCGATTCTTTTCCCTCTCCTAGGAGCCCAGATCTTATCTCAAGTGAGACCCCTGTCTTAGGGCGAGAGGCACAACAACTCCTCTCTCCATCCATGAGGTGAAGTATTGAGTGAGGTGGAACACGCTGGAAAGTTGGCAGTCACTATTTTTAAAACGATTATATGGTACCTTTATGTGATAATTACAGCAGTTTAATCATTCCACAGTTCATTCATTTATAGACATTCGACAAATGTTTATTGAGCATCTGCTCTGTGTAGGCATTGTTCTAGGCCCCGGGGGTACAGCAGCGAACGAGACACATGAAAATTCCTGCTTCCCTTCTAGTACAGGAGGCAGTAAGCAAGTATTTGATATATTGTTAAGTGGTGACAACCATGGTGGAGAAAAATAGGCAGGAGCAGGTGGCAGACAACTTGAATAGAGAGGTGAGGGAGGGCCTCCCTGAGAAGGTGACAGTCTGAGCAGAGAGCTGAGTGATCTGTGTGGGTATCTGGGGGAAGCACACATTGCTGGAACACTAAGACGCCGTGAAATTCGAGTCAATAGCATTCTCAGGTCATGAAATTCTGAGTAATAGAATTCTGTGGCCATGGAATGCTAATCAATACTTCTCTGGTGCCATAAAATTTTAATCAATAGCATTCTCTGGTTGTGAAATTCTAACTAATAGAACTCTGAAACCATGTAATTCTAATCAATCAGCAAACTTCCCTGTGAAAGCAGCAGGGGAGCAAAAAAATCCCAGTGATCAGTGGGAGTTAACCAGGCGAAGGGAAGAAGGATGTCCAGGAGGGAACAAACAGAACTGTGTACCAGGGAGCTGTGGCAGGAGAGTGGAGAGGTTGGGAGCCAGAACCTGCCCCTTCCCAGCCATTCAATAGACAAGACCACCTACTGCAAGAGGATCCTGTTCTCTCCCTTTGAGCCATAACACTGGGGATTTCAGCAGCAAGGAGGCTGGTAAAAATAACGCGCTCAGGCCCCCAATTCCAGGTCTCTCTCCAACCAGGCCTGTCACCTCTGTGGCCCTCTCCCTACTGTGTTGAATCGGAGGACTCTGGAGGGACAGTGTCCAGGCTTCAGTCCTATGTCTCCCTATTATGAGTATTAACTGTAATATGGCATTGTCCTTGACTCCTTCCTTTCCTCCCTCTCACATTATTCCTTCCTCCATCCAATATTGTTATTAATAAGAGCAATGGCTGCCCTGGACTGTGTCAGCCATGAAACCAAGTGATCTACCATCAGCATCACTCAGCATGGTTCCCGCATAGTGTTAGTTCCAAAACTTGCCACAAAATAAGCAAGAAATGAAAGGTATATATAATATTATAATCCAATGTTACTGCAATAAAAATAAATTAATTAATTAATTAAAAAAAATTGTTTCGAAACATTTATGGCAATTTGACATTGCTATGACACCAAGCATGTGATTCTTTTTCTAATAGTTCATTTTAAGTGTATTTTACAAAAGTATCAGTCCACAGGGGACTTGGAACAGTAAACTGGTCCCTTATCACAGGGAGTGGGAGAAGCTCTGCTGGATCCACATTATCCCTTTAAAACTCACAACAGCCCTTGTGCAGCTGGTACTTTTTATTATTTCCATTTTATAGTTGAAGAAACTGAGGCTCAGAGAAGTTGCATGCATACGTTGCCCACAGTGATGCACAGAGAAGTTGCGTGCATATGTTGCCCACAGTGATGCACAGAGAAGTTGCGTGCATACATTGGCCGCAGTGATGCAGCAAGTGCAGGGAGGGGATTCCCGGTCTGTCAGAAGCAGAAGGATGAACTCTTGGGAGTACCTCCCCGCTCCCTCACTGCCTCCTCCTCTCTGCCCCCACCCACCATGTAGGTTCGGTCTCTTCTCTTCACCATAACCCGTTCGTTTTTAACCTGTTGGGTACCCACTTCTCTCCCTCCTTGACTCCTGACAAGTAATGGTTCTAGCACAAATTCCTGCGCCCCTACTCTTCAGTGCCTTCCCTCCCCAGCATCTAGATCAGCGCTCTCCAGTAGAAGTCTCCGAGATGACAGAGATGGTTTATGTCTGTGTGTTTGTCCAGCACAGTATTCATTAGCCACATGTGGCTATTGAGCACTTGAAATGCAGCCAGTATGACAGAGGAACTGAATTGATTTTATTTAATTATAAATAATTACATGTGACTAATAGCTACCGTATTGGAGGGTGCAGCACTGGAGGAGAAAGTCCAAGCCTCACACAGCATTCAAGGCCTCTGGTTTGGGATCAGGAACTTGCGGAGGGGCCTTGGGGTAACGTTCACAGAATGGGAACTTTGGAGTCTGATGGATCTGGATGCAAATCGGTGTCCCCCAGTCGTGTGGTATTCGCAGGTCCCTCTCTATGCCTCCCAGTCCTCATCTGTGAAATGAGACTAAGAAGAGTTCCTACCTCATAGGCTTAATTGGATTCCACTTACGGTCCTTAGGATGCTGCTTCTGCTCTGCACCAGACTATGTTGCTCCTTGCTCCTTTGCTCCTGTTCTATCCTCTCTGCCTTTCTGCCCCTCTGCATCTGGGCAAATGGAGGCTGTGAGGGGGTTTAACTTCCCCAAAATCCCCCAGGAAGCATCAGGCAGGGTAAGGTCTAGGTCACCAGGTCTCTTTATTCTTTAGGCTCTACCACCTGGCAGCTGTGTGACCTTGGGCAAGTTCCCTAAGCTCTCTGAGCTTGGTTTCCACTTCTTCAAAATGCAAATACATCAATCTTACCTCACAGCATTCTTGAGCAAATTAAATGATTAAATGAGATAATGTGCTTAGCATACTGATAAGGTCTCAAGGTCAGCTGTTATTGTTTTTCTCTTGTTATTGTAATGATTTAAAGTATAATAATAATTACTCATAACTATTCCAGCCAAGGGCCCTTTCTCTTATCTTTAAAGAATGGTTTCTGGCTTGAGGCCTGCTTCTAAGACCTAAATTGGTCTCTGTTCCCCTCTTTTTTTTTTGAGGATGATTAGCCCTGAGCTAACTGCTGCCAATCCTTCTCTTTTTGCTGAGGAAGACTGGCCCTGAGCTAAGATCTGTGCCCATCTTCCTCTACTTTACATGTAGGACGCCTACCACAGCATGGCTTGGCAAGTGGTGCCATGTCCGCACCCAGGATCTGAACCAGCGAACTCCGGGCTGCCAAAGCAGAATGTGCGCACTTAACCGCTGCGCCACTGGGCCAACCCCTCTGTTCCCCTCTTTGAGGGCCTGGAGTCTGAGCTGATGACAGGAAGGAGGAGGTAAGAAACACACAGGGGACCAGAGCAGATGCTGGCAGTCTAGAGGTGGGGATGCCCTGGGGCCACCTCGGTCTGGGTGTGGGAGATTTGGCTCTTTCTGGGCTCTGCCCAGGTCTGGGAGCGGGGAGTGGATAGCAGGAAAGACCCTCTGAAGAGCTCCTTCATTCCCTGGGAGGCAGCAGGTGCCGAGAATGTGCACTGGCTTAGAGTCCTGGTATGTTTTATGTTTGAATCCTGAGTCTACCACACGTAGATGGGGCAGTTGTAACTGAAGCCACACAGACCAGACACCATTTTTAGCTGTGTGGCTTTGGGCAAATCACCTGACTTATTTGAGACTTCATTTCCAAATCAGTGAGCAGGAAGTATATCTACTCACTGGGGTTGCGATGATTCAGAGCTTAATGGGGGGTCTGGTATGTGGGAAGTGCTCATTAAATATTAGTTATTGTTATCATCGAGTTATTCAGACTCTCTGATCCACAGAGCCCTAATCTACTGGACTCTTGGGATCAGGATAAGGTCTAAGAGTTTCGGCACTGGGGTCAGATCCCAGCTCTGCCCTGTATGACTATGAGCAGGTCCCTGGACCCTCTGAGGCTCCGCTTCCTTTTCTGTACAGTAGAGAGAGCTTTGAAGTTTCGAAGTGCCTGGCCCTCAATAGAGACTGATGGGCCTCCATTTCCTTCCCTAGATTCTGCTCGTCAACTTTTGTGGGCTGACCCACTGACTTTCGGGCACAATTCTTTTCTTTGTACAAATGTCTGCACAATTGTTACTTCCTTAATTCTGGGGATGGCATTACTCCTCCTCCCTTTTCCTTTTCCTGGGTAGCAAAATTGGGGCTCAGAGAGGTGAAGTGACTTGTCCAATGCCACGTAGACCTAATTCCTGGATCCTGAACTTAAGTCTGTCCTGCCCTCCTTCCTTTAGCTTCGGAAATATTTTCTTTTTTTCAAATACAGAAAAGCATACCAGATTATTTGCATTAAAAAGAAAATCCAGGGCCAGCCCCATGGCCAAATGATCAAGTTCGCACGCTCTGCTCTGCTTCCACGGCCCAGGGTTTCGCCAGTTCGGATCCTGGGCACGGACATGGCACCGCTCATCAAGCCATGTTGAGGCAGCGTCCCACACACCACAACTAGAAGACCCACAACTAAAATATACAACTATGTACCAGGGGGATTTGGGGAGAAAAAGCAGGAAACAAATGCTTAAAATGGTAAATTTCATGCTATGTCTATTTTTATCACAATAAAAATTTTAAAAAGAAGAAACTTGTGATCAATAAGAATTTTTAAAAAAGCGATTTAAGAGAATTTAAAAAAATCTCGTAGGTACTTATTTTCTCAAATAATCAAATACTACCATTTTAATCAGGTTGCTCCACGTATTTTTCGTTTTCCCTTTGAAAAGTGAGGCCCTCTGTTAACTGCTCCTCTGTCCCACTGAACTTCCTGCCTCCCCAGAGGGAGTTTGGTTTTCATAAACACCTCCGATTTTGGGTTTCCGTAAATCTCATGCATGTCTTGATACTTGTACTTGTTTTTATGTGAGTCTATCCTAAAATTATACACAATATTATTTGTGTGTTTTTAAAATGTTACACATAGTTCATCATATTTTTTCCACACCTTTCTGCAAGTTGGCTTTTCACTTAATCTTATGCTTTCGAGATCCATCCATTGGGGCAGGCCTTGTGGTGCAGCGGTTAAGTGCGCACGTTCTGCTTCTCGGCAGCCTGGGGTTCACCAGTTTGGATCCCGGGTGTGGACATGGCACCGCTTGGCAAAAGCCGTGCTATGGAAGGCGTCCCACATATAAAGTAGAGGAAGATGGGCACAGATGTCAGCTCAGGGCCAGTCTTCCTCAGCAAAAAGAGGAGGAGTGGCAGTAGTTAGCTCAGGGCTAATCTTCCTCAAAAAAAAAAAATCCATTTTTAGTTCATTCCTTTTACCTGCTGCAGAGTTTTCCATCATATAAATAGGCCACGTTTTATTTGTCTATTGTCAACTATCAGAAAAAACTGTTGATTAAGCAAAGCTGAGTTTATGAAATTTGCTGCAGCAAGGAAGAACAGCGTCTTCGGGGGTGCAGAGCCTCGAAAGGGGGTGGTCGGGGAAGAATATTTGTAGGGTTGGGGGGGGGGTGTGGGCTCAAGTGGTTTCAGGTGAGTCTTTTAAGGCACAAAATTGATTGGGATTGGGCAAAGTGTGTGACAATGGTTTAGAGTTGGTGGATACTTGAGAAGAGGCTCTTGAAACATTGATAAGTGTACTGTTATCCAATAAGAGAGGTATTTGCCAAGGTGAGCAACCCATTTGCCCAAACAAATTGGTTTGCAAGAATTTTCTAAGGCAAACGGTCAAGTCATTTATTGGTTTACAGTCTTATCTTTCCAGGCAAGAATTTGCTGGAACAGTCATGTTGACATAAGGGGTCTCAGTTCTCAGACCCAATAGATGAGTAACATTGAGGAAGACGGCCTAGGTCCTTATATTTATCCAGAGCCCTATTGATGGGCATTTAGGTTGTTGCCAGTTACACACAGTGCTGCAATCACACCTTGAGCCTATGGGTGAGAGTTTCTTCGGGGAACCCACCCAAAAGTGGAATTGCTGGGTAGCCAGATGGAGCATCTGCGGTTGTCCTTGAGTGCTATATTCTTTCTAGCTTACCTCCCTGACTCCCAGGAGAGGAAGATCTCCCTCCACGGCCACCAGAGCAGACGGCGAGAACTTCCAGGGCTTTTGCCCACACCAGCTGCCTGCCCTCCCTTGTTCTGGCAGATTAACAGTGACCTGTGACCCTGACAGGCTGGCCACACTCCCGGCCAATTTCAGCCTGTCGAAAGGAGTCCCCAGGGGTGGTCAGGGCTCAAGGATGTGTTGGCCAGATGGGCCTGGGAGGTCTTGGGTTGGCTTAGCCCAGGAGGCAGAGCAGGTGGGCAGCCCCCAGCACCCCCCACCCCCCCATTTTCCCCATTATGCACCACTGGGCTGGAGCTGGAGCCAGATGGTGGGGATGGGGCGGATTTGCAGCTTCTGGCCTGACAAAGGATCCTCTATATTGCACCCTCCTTGCCCTGACCAGCTTGGCTAGTCTAGTCTCTGGCTGCCCAGTCACTCTCAGCCTTGGCCTGCCTTGCCCCGGGCAGCCTTTCTGCTGAGACTGTTCCTTCCCCCATCCCATTTGTGGAGGAAGGTTCCCAGGCAATGCTCCTTGGGCTTGGAAACCTACTTACCATCCACCTGAGAGTGGGCGGGTATGACCAAGGCAGCGTGCTCCGTGGTTATAGTTGTAATGGGTCACAGATTCAAACGCACTGATAAGATCAAGTGCAGTGGGCCAGGTTGGGATTGTGGCAAACTGGTGCCTGGCACTCAATGAGCCTTCACCAATGGTCCTTGTGATTACTATGGATGGGGAAACCGAAGCCTAGAGAGGAGGGCACTTGCAGAAGACTCTCATGGTTGGGAGAGTAGACTTGGGAGTCAGGCCCACCTGAATTAATTCCAGATCTGCTGCTGAGAGTGAGTCCTTGGGCAGATCCCCTCAGCTCTCATCCCTCATCTGAAATAGGGCTAATTAAATCTTTATCATAGAAAATAGTCCTGAGGGAGAGGTAAGATAATGCAAGGAAAGCGTCTGGTACAGTTAGTCTTCAATGCACATGAATTAAATCTTATTATTATCCCAGAATCTAGAAAGAGGTTGCAGGCACTGCTAGAGGAAAGAAGGCCTCGGGATGGGGAGAGCAGGATCCCAGGGCTTCAGTAGTTGGCTAGTTCAGGCCTGGAGTTTTCCCCAGGAACTTCCCCAGTTATAACTGTGAACCTTCTTCTTGCCTCTGACTCAGTTTCCTTACCTGTAAAATGGGTTCAATCCTCATAGGATGCTGGGAGGATTAAGTCAGTCATCACCCGGAAAGTTTATGGACCATACTCAATAACTATTAGTTGTTATTGGGAGGGGAGGAGAGGGGCTTGGGGAAGCTTCCTGCCTAAGGGAGTCCTTGGGGTCAGTCCCCAAGGCCACTAGCTCCTGTCATCCCTGACTCTCCTCATCCAGCCTAGGCTATGGAGGGTCTCCAAGTCAGACCCGTCGTGGGGCGTGGCTGAGGGGAGGAAGGGGGAAAGGCTGCCTCTGTTTTCCTTTGTGACTCCAGGCCTCTGGAGAGTGAATGGTTTGGCCTCCACCTTCTCTCAGGAGTTAGGATTCTCTCTGACATGGGCAAGAGCACGAGGGACAGGAAGGCGGGTGGGGAGGAGGCGTGCCGGGGTGAGCCGCCACGGGGCCGCAGCCAGGCCAGCCCTGCCTCCAGGAATCCCTCCCTGCACTCAGAGCCTGGGCATGTTTCAGTTGGCTCCTTGATGCCAAGTGAAGCCTATTCATATCAAAGTAATGAGGTAATTACTGTGATTTGGAAAAATTACAAGTGAAGGCTTTTGAGGGAATTTCAGAGCAGAGAGGAGGGTGAGTGAAACATCTGTGAGGAAAGGGATGAGGGTTGTTCTCGATGCAGCATGAGGGTGCGTGAGCTCTGGGCCCAGGGTGGGGCTCCCTTCACAGCCTGGGACTCCTTCTGGAGTGAGGGATCAGGAGGGCAGGGAGGAGAGCTCCAGCTCTGGGGCTCTGTGTGTGTGTGTGTGTTGGGGTGGGGCTTGGGAGAGGAACGAGGGGGTAGTATTTTCAGGTCCTAGGATTACCCTAGCTGATTCCAAGGTGAAGGATAAACCCTGGAACCAGAGACCAATCCCTTTTTCATACCCCAGCCTGCAACCTCTCCACTCCCAGAGCCACCCTAGTTCAGAGGCCACCAGCCTGAAAAAAGGTTAGATGGAAGACCCCTGAATCAGAGAGGCTGGGAGAAGCAGAGAAGCAGAGGTCGTCTAAGTGTGACTTGGACCACAACGCAGCATCACCTGGGAACTTGCTAAAAAGGCAGATTCTCAAGCTACTGCAGATCCACTGAATCAGAAACTCTGGGACGGGGCCCAGCAATCTGTGTTTTAACAAGCCCCTAATAGAGGCGTGAAATGATAGGCAGGGCCAACCCGGGAGATGGAGGATGGAAACTGCTTTGAGAGGCTTTTAGGATGCTGAATCCATAGGAGTTGATGCCAGGGTGGATGTGGAAGGTCACATGCCAGTAGTAGTTGTAGTAATAATAATCACAATAATAATAACTGAACATGTACTGTGCACTTGCTCTGTCAGTAACTGTGCTGAGCATTTTCTAGGTATTATCTCATTTAATCATCACAACAACCCTAATGGTAGGAACTATTATGATCCCAATTTTTCAGATAGAAAACTGAAGAGCAGAGAGGCTGAATGCCCAAGGCCACACAGCTGGTAGGTAGTGGAGCCAGTCTTCAAAGGCTGGGTTTTTGCTTCCTCTCTGATACCAGGCTGCTTTGGTAAACACCAGAAGGGTGGTTAGTGACCTGAGTGAGCAGTAAGGACTACTCAGGGGAGAAGTTACTTTAAGGGAGGCTAACACTGTTTTTTTTTTCCCCCTTTTTTTGAGGAAGATTAGCCCTGAGCTAACTACTGCCAGTCCTCCTCCTTTTTGCTGAGGAAGCCAGGCCCCGAGCCAACATTTGTGCCCATCCTCCTCCACCCTATATGTGGGCCGCTCACCACAGCATGGCGTGCCAACCGGTGCTGTGTCTGCACCTGGGATCTGAACCGGCGAACCCCTGGCCGCCGAGAAGCAGAACGAGCGAACTTAACCGCTGCGCCACTGGGCCGGCCCGATGTTTTGTTTTTAAGTTTACTGAGCACTTACAATATGCACCTGCTGTGCATTGTCACATTTAAATGTCACTCTGATCCTCTAGGTACTATAACTATCCCCATGTTATAGATCATGCAGTTGAGGCTCAGGGAGATAATGTCACCTGCCCAAGGTCATATAGTGAGAGGCACAACAAAAATTTAAAGCAGGGTAGCAGGAATTTGGAATCCTGGCTCTTTTTTTTTTTTTTTTTTGAGGAAGATTAGCCCTGAGCTAACATCTGATGTCAATCTTCCTCTTTTTGCTGAGGAAGACTGGCCCTGAGCTAACATCCGTGCCCATCTTCCTCTACTTTATATGTGGGACGCCTACCACAGCATGGCTTGCCAGCCAGCGCCTTGTGCACATCCAGGATCTGAACCGGCGAACCCCGGGCCGCAGAAGCGGAACATGCGAACTTAACCACTGAGCCACCAGGCCGGCCCCCAGGAATCGTGACTCTTGATCCAGACAGGCAGATCCCAGACTTGGCAGGGACTCATCCTCACACAGGGGTGTTTCCCTGGTTCCTGCTGATCTGGGATGCCCACCTTGTGTCCCTAGGCACCCGGAATGGGTCCAGGCACAGAGTATGCCCACAGTGCCCGTCCCTTAAATGACATTAATAACATTTGTTTAAATAAAACAGTCTACAGAAGCCAGAGGAGGGAATTAAACTTAAGGAGGCTCTCCCATGTGCCAGGCACCTTCTACAGGGCCCATTTAATTCTCTCAGAGTCCCCCCAGCCTTTTGTTTCATTATCCCCATTTTACAGATGAGGAAAGTGAGACTCAGAGGGGAAGCAGCCTGTTTGAGGTGACGAGGTGACAAGGTGAGTCAGGGGAAGAGCCAGGGTTTGAGGCCAGGTCTGCCTGATCTCCAGACTGGTTTTCCTTCCATTGGCCAGGTTTGTGACCCCAGGATGGGAGTGTGGTGATGTGATGGGCTCAATAAATGATGGCTGGTATAATAGTGGTAAAAATCATTATTATTATCATCACCATCTGTGACATGGATATGTAATCCTCACATGGAGAAGGGAAGAAAGTGCTTCAGGAGTGGCAATCTCAGAGATCTCTGCTTCCCACCCTGTTCCAGACTCCCACGTCTTTCTTCAGCCAGGGCTGGATTGGCCAGTTTGCCTAGGGCCCAGCAGCCCTGGCTCTCTGCTGCCCCCTGCTGGCCTCTTTCGGATGTGGTGCTTGGATGTGGAATCCCTAAGGCCCCAGCATCAGGTCTCCAGCCCTTTGACAATGTCTTTTGCCAGTGACCAATACTAGGCTGCCGGGTCAGGGCTGGTGAGGCTCTCTAGGACCTCTGGTTCTTCCTTCGTGAAATGCTGGATTGGGACTAAAAGCTCCTAGACCGTGATTCTGAATCTGCCTCTGTCAAGGTTAACACCTTTCTGGCTCCTCATTATCTCTAGAAAAAAGCCAAACCCTTTGCCCTGGCTCCTATCCCCTGTACTTCCACTCTCCGAAACCCATTTGCTCCTCACCTGAGCATCATCAAAGTCTCGCTTGAACTATCACCATCAATCCATAAGGTTTATTTTCCTGCTCTCCCGCCAGAGTTAGAGGCCCATGATTATTGTCTGGTTTATTTATTTATTTACTTACTCTTTTGAGGAAGATTAGCCTTGAGCTAACATCCACTGCCAATCCTCCTCTTTTTTGCTTAGTAAGATTGACCCTGAGCTAACATCGTGCCCATCTTCCTCGACTTTAAGTACGACGCCTGCCACAGCATGGCTTGATAAGCGGTATGTAGGTCTGTGCCCAGGATCCAGACCAGCAAACCCTGGGCCGCCAAAGTGGAGTGTGCGAACTGAACCACTGCACCACGAGCCAGCCCTATTGTCTGGTTTAAGAGAAAAACCCGCTCTTAATCACCTCCCCAACCCCTGCACCCACACCCAACAACAAATGTCCTGCTTCCTGAGCTGGCTGTCCACACTGGCTCACTCTTCTGCTTGCTTTCTACCCCAGGGCCTGGCCTTGGCCTTGGCCCATTTTTCTTCTTTCTCTACACTGTCTTTCCAGGTTGTCTTAGACTGTCACACACTTTAAACATCTTCTAACAGCTGTTGACTCTCCCTAATCTCCTTCACCCAAGCCATCAGCAAGTCTTAGCCATCTTACCCCATCAATACCTCGTAATTATATTTACTCCTCTCCAACCCCACTGCGGCCCCTCCCTAATCCAGGTCACCACCATCTGCTCTATGGACAACTTCAGTAGGCTCTGGGCAGATCGTATTTTCCAAAGTTGGCTGCAACAACAGCTCCCATCCCATATGCTCTTCCAGAATCCTGGAGTTCTTCCATCAAGAGGTGGAGTCAGGGGCTGGCCCCGTGGCCGAGTGGTTAAGTTCGTGCGCTCTGCTGTAGGCGGCCCAGTGTTTCGTTGGTTCGAATCCTGGGCGCGGACATGGCACTGCTCATCAAACCATGCTGAGGCAGCGTCCCACATGCCACAACTAGAAGAACCCACAACGAAGAATACACAACTATGTACTGGGGGGCTTTGGGGAGAAAAAGGAAAAAAAATAAAATCTTAAAAAAAAAAAAAGAGGTGGAGTCAAATTTCCCCCCTCTTGAATCTGGGAAGACCTTTGTGACTGTCTTGACCAATAGGGTACAAAAGAAATGATGTTACGTGACATCTCTGCCTAGATCATAAAAATGCTATGTTTTTTCACCTTGCTTTCTTGGGACACTTGATCTTGCAACTCAACCACCATGCTGTAGGGAAGCCTAGCACCTCATGGAGAGGAACAGAAGCCTCTAGTCCTCAGCCCTACTGGAGCTTCCAGCCAGAGTCTACGTCAACTTGCTAGCTATGTGACTGAGCCCCCCCCCCCTTTTTTTTTTTTGAGGAAGATTAGCCCTGAGCTAACATCTGCCGCCAATCCCCCTCTTTTTGCTGAGGAGGACTGGCCCTGAGCTAACATCCATGCCCATCTTCCTCTGCTTTATATGTGGGACACCTGCCACAGTATGGATTGCCAAGGGGTGACATGTCCACACCCAGGATCCAAACCGGCAAAGCCCTGGCCGCCCAAGCGGCATGTGCAAACTTAACCGCTGTGCCACAGGTCCAGCCCCATGACTGAGCCATCTTGAAAGTAGATCTTCCATCCTCCAGGCAGGCCACTCCATCTGACACCATGTGGAGTAAAGATGAACTGTCCCCACTGAGCCCTGCCCCAATGGCAGATACTGAGTAACGTAATTGACTGTCATTGTTTCAAGCCTGTGAGTGAGGTTGTGTGTGTGTGTGTGTGTGTGTGTGTGTGTGTGTGTATACGCAGAGTAAATATATAACCTGAATACTCTCCTGAATGGTCTCTGCTTCCAAACCCACCACTCTCACATTGTCCATATTCTGTTTGGTAGCCAGAGGGGTCTTTTAAAAACATAAATGAGTCAATAGTTTAGAGGATTAAATACTCTGAACAACTCTCTTGCTCAAAAAAATCTAAACATGCTGGGTAAAATATAAAAATATATTACTGAGCTGCTAAGAATGAAAGGGATATGGCAAGACTTATTTTGATATACAAGTATTTCTGCAACATCTGAATCATACAATTTATAATATGTAAATAAAGAAGATTATCAATTTGTTAAGGCTTGCTACATGTAGCTCTCAAACATGACTGGACAAGAATGCTTGTGTCATCCATTCTAGAGCTTCTCTACCTTATTTGGGGATGGGAATCAAGTAGGACAGTGGTATCTTTCATTCTGAAAATTGTAAATCTTTAATTGTAATAAAACTGAAGCTGTATAAATACACAGTTTTACTGAGATATAATTTACATACCATAAACTTCACTCATCTAAAGTGTACAATTCAGTGGTTTTAGTATATTTAGAGAGCTGTGCAACCATCACCATAATCTAATTTAATTAGATATTCATTTTACAGTTTCATCAGCCCGAAAAGAAACCCCTTACCCCTTGGCAGTGACTCTTCATCCTCCCACCCCAATCCACCCCCCTGGCCCTAGGCAACCACTGATTTATTTTCTGTCTATTTATTTATTTGAGGAAGATTAGCCCTGAGCTAACATCTGCCGCCAATCCTCCGCTTTTTTGCTGAGGAAGACTGGCCCTGAGCTAACATCCGTGCCCATCTTCCTCTACTTTCTATGTGGGATGTCAGAGACAGCATGGCTTGCCAAGTGGTGCATACGTCTGCACCTGGGATCCATACTGGCGAACCCTGGGCCACCGAAGTGGAATGTGTGAACTTATCCACTGCACCAACGGGCTGGCCCCATCCATGCTATTTTGATTACTATAGCTTTGTAGTATATTTTGAAGTCAGGGATTGTGATACCTCAAGCTTTGCTCTTTTTTTCTCAGGGTTGCTTTAGCTCTTTAGGGTCTTTTGTTGTTCCATATACATTTTAGGACTCATAAGTTCTTTTAGAGTTTTATTTCAACCATGTCTTGTAAGATATTCTTCAATTTTTCTTTAAATGAGTATTTACTGATATGTTTATTGAACCAATCTTATGAAGATGCTATATCAAAAGATATTATTATCAATTTGATAAAATAAACTTTTAATTTTAAAAGTTTTAGATTCCCTCCCAAATTGTGAAGATAGTACAAATACTTCCCATACGTTCCACACCAAGTTTCCTTTATTATTAACATCTTACATTATTAAGGGACATTTGTCAAAATTAACGAACCAATGTTGATACATTATTATTAGCTAAAGTTCACACTGTATTCAGATTTCCTTTGCTTTGCCTGATTTCCTTTTTCTGTTCCAGCACCCCATCTGGGAGACATTTTATTTAGTTGTCGTGTCTCCTTAGGCTCCTCTTGGCTGTGGCAATTTCTCAGACTTTGCTTATTTTTGATGATCTTCATAGTATTGAGGAGAACTGGTCAGATATTTTGTAGAATGTCTCTCTATTGGGATTTGTCTGAAGTTTTTCTGATGATTAGACATGGGTTAGGGAGGAAGGAAGGAAGGAAGACCAAAAGACACACTATCTACAGAAAGAAGGAGTATTTGACAGCAGAATTCTCAATAGCTTCAGTGGGAGCCAGAAGACAGGGACACAATATCCTCAAAATTCTGAGGAAAAAAACCCGCCAACCTCGAATTCCTGCTCAGTGAGACTATCTTTCAAGAAAAGCATAAAATAGGGGCCAGCCCCATGGCATTGTGGTTAAATTTGGCACACTCCACTTCAGAGGCCCAGGTTTGTGAGTTCAGATCCCAGATGGGGACCTACACCACTTGTCAGCTATGCTGTGGCGGCAGCCCACATATAAAGCGGAGGAAGATTGTCACAGTTGTTAGCTCAGGGCTAATCTTCTTCAAGCAAAAAAAAAGAGGAAGACTGGCAACAGATGTTAAAGAAAAAAAGAGAATTTACCATTAACATACCCTCACTTGCTAAGGGAAATGCTAAAGGATATATTTCAGAGAGAAGGAAAGTTATCCCAGAAGAAATTTCTGAAATGCAAGAAAGAGCGAAAAGCAAAGAAAATAGTTAACATGTAGGTAACTCTGAATAAATATTTTACTGTATAAAGCAAAAATGATATCTAATGTGTGGGGTTAAGAAAAAAGTTAGCACCAAAATGCTAGACAAACACAGCAAATAACTTAGGAGATGGTGACTGAAGATGATAGACTGGAGTTAATACAATTAGAGAATATAACTTGCAAACAGTAGAAGAGGAAAGACCACTTATATAATGTTTAAAAAAGGTAAAACTATCAACAAAAGATTGTTTAGGATTCATACATACATGTTAACACTGCAATAAAGTATAAGGAAATGGTTCTCACAAAATTCACATAGTGCTAATCTCTGCATGGGGGAAGGCAGAATGTGATCAGGGAGAGGACCAGAAGGACTCTGATGAATTGATCATGTTCTATTTCTTTTTTTTTTCTACCCAAATCCCCCCAGTATGTAGTTGTATATTTTAGTTGTGGGTCCTTCCAGTTGTGGCATGTGGGATGCCGCCTCACCATGGCCTGATGAGCAGTGCCATGTCTGGGCCCAGGATCCAAATCGGCGAAACCCTGGGCCACTGAAGCAGAGCACGTGAACTTAACCACTCGGCCACGGGGCCGGCCCCATCATGTTCTATTTCTTAAACTGGGTGCTAGGTACATGATTATTTATTTTCCTATTCTTTACACCTTAGCTAGATGTTACAATTATCTCAAATATGCTTAACACCTAATAAAAATTAAATGTAACCCCACAAAACAAACCATGTTAGTTCTCCACTGAAACCCTCCAGTGCCCCTAGCTTCGAGTAAAATCTAGGTGTCTTTCTTTATCTCCTGGGTGTCTGCATTATCTGGCTCCTGTGACCTCTCTACACTTTCCCCCTTGATCATTAAACTACAGCCACCCAAAGCAGCCAAGGTCTTTCATACCTCAGGGCCTTTGCACAGGTTGTTTCCACTAGGCATAACTGGCTCCTCATTAACTTTTAGGTCTTAGCTTGAATATATCTCCTTCCCTGACCATCCTCCCGTAGCTCTCCCTTGTTATTCTCCATTGTTGTACCCTGTTTGTTTTTTTCAGGTACATATCAGATTTGGTAATTATTTAATTTGTTTTCTTGTTTAATAAAAACTCTCTCATTAGACTGTAGATTCCATTAGGGCAGGGACTGCATGCATCTTGTTCATGGTCTATCCCCAGCACCTAACACAGTGCCTGGCTCCTAGTAGGGACTTAACAAATATTTTTTAATAAATAAGTAAATAAATTGATGTCAGACAGATTGAGAAAGGAGGCCCAGGAAGGGTGTTTGATCAGAAAGGATACCTACCTCAGCCATACTAAGCAAAATTTGTTGAATAAATGAAAGTAAGAAGGAAGGAATTTCAGTTGTGGATGGCATCCTTTTAAGTGGAAAGCAGAACCCTTTTCTGCTATTCATCATTCATTCATCAAACATTACTGGGCTTTTACTGTTTACCTGGTCTTGTGTTGGGGCTTTAATGGTGGGCAATATAGTGCCTGCCCTGACAGAGGGAGACCCTTGAGCCCTACCAGAAGGTATGAAGTGCTGAGCTCAGCCCCTCTCCCAGCCTTCAGCCTGGAAGTTCATCCCCCTACTTATCTTTCAGGGATCTAAGCTCTTATTACCTTCCCTCAGGAAGCATTCATTCATTTATTCATTCATTCATCCATTTAACAGACATTTACTGAGCATCTGCCTTGTGCCAGGCAGTATGGGAGGTGCTGGGGTTACAGCAATAAACCAGGGAGACAGAGTTCCTGCCCTCAGGCCATGCCCAGTCTAGTGGGGAGACAGGAGATAACCAAGTAAACAAATATGAAGCATGAAGTGCACACTGTGATGAGTCCTGTGAAGGAAATGAATAGGATGGTTGTGGGAGAATTCCTAGACTTTCTCTCAGCTTTAACTTGAACAGGCATTTTAGGGAGCAGCCTCGAGTCCCCAGCACTGAGACAGCAAGACTAAAACGTGTGAGTGAGTTCTCTCTCCTTGCCTTGGCGTGGGTGGTGGGGGGTGGTTTCTTAACTGGAGTGGGTTGCCTTATGGAAAAGTGAGGTCCTTGTTACTGGAGGCAGCCAAGCTCAGGCTAGAGGGGGAGCCCTTGGGGATGCTATAAAGGGCTTCTTGCTTGGGATGGGATGGGGGAATTGGACTTGGTGACCTTTGATGGGTCCCCTCCTAAACGTCAAGATTTTAGGATGCCAACATTGCTTTACTCTGAATTCCATAAGCCTGTGATTTGAATTCTCTAAAATTTGAGAGTCTGATTTTAACTAGGATCCTAGCGTAGCCCGGTAGAAAGGGCCAAAGCTTTGGAATCAGAAATAACCTGTTTCGTATTTGGGCTCTGCCACTTATTAGCTGTACGACCTTAGACTAGTCACTTTCCCTCTCCGGGCCTTGGTTTCCTCCTCTGCAAAATGGAAATGAGAAAACCTGCCTCATGAGGTTGCCACGAAGATTAAAAGGTGATACACAGTGGCTGGCTCCGTGGCCGAGTGGTCAAATTCGTGCTCTCCGCTGCAGCGGCCCAGGGTTCGGCTCCTGGGCGCGGACATGGCACAGCTCGTCAGGCCACGTTGAGGCGGTGTCCCACATCCCACAACTAGAAGGACCTGCAACTAAGACATACAACTGTGTCCGGGGGGGGGGGGGGGGGGTTGGGGGGAGAAAGCAGAAAAAAAAAAAGATTGGCAACAGTTGTTAGCCCCGGGGCCAAACTTTAAAAAAAAAAAAAAGGTGATGCACAGGGCACCACAGAGTCTTAGACTTTGGAAGCCTGCCACCTTCCACTAAGATCCAAACCTCTCCCGGGGTACCATATGGTGTCACAGTGAGCTCTGGTGCCAGACTGCCTGGGCTTATTCCTTCATGTCCCTGAGCCTCAGTTTCCTCATCTGCCTAATCGGGAGAATAACAGGCCTACCCTCCGAGGATTGTCTTGAAGGTTAAATAAGATAATCCACAGACAGCAATTATTGTGTTAAGCAGTTGGTCCTGTTACCTCTCACTACTGCTGCCATCATTGGGTCTGGGAGGCCAGGAGTGCAGGAACCTCTGCTTCCTGCCTTGGAGCCTGTGCGCAGAGGCCTCCCTGTCTGACCAGGGCCACAGGCTCTTGGTTCAAGGGCTTGAGTCTGCAGGGCCTTCAGGGGGAACGGAAGACTGGCAAGCTGGGCAGCTCCCCTCCCTCCTTCCTTTCCCTTTGTCCCTCGGGAGTGAACTGCTTTCTTTTGGAAGCTCTGCCCTCAGGTTTGGTGGGGAGCCAGGCCTGTGTGTGTGTGTCTGGGAAGCCAATTTTCCAGCCATAGAGGAGAGGCATCAGCTGACCATGGTGGAGGAGGAGAGCATTCCTCCAGCTTCAGGGTTCCTGGGGTGGGCTGACAGGGACACAGCTGATAGGCACTGCCCATACCGTGTGATTACAGACACACACGTACACACATACAATACACTTAAAGATACACATGCACACATACATACAGACACATACACACACACTCCTCACTGTTTTCTCTGGCTCCACAGCCTTCTTCCTTCTCTGCTAGCCTCCTCTTATTCTGCACACATCGCCGCTCTCCTTTCTCCCTTCCCATTATAGCCATGGAAAACAGCCCCCTAGGGGAGGAACTCTGTAGAGGCCTCTTTCTCACCAAGTTTGTCTGGGGCTCATTAAGTCTGGTTTAAGCAGGGCAGTACGTGGCGGGACTTTCAAAGATGCAGCTCCAGACTTTGGTCCTGGGAAAGGCGTCTCACCTGCCCCCCCCCCCCCCCCCCCCCCGCCCGTCTCCTGCCTCCTCCCTGATCCCTCCTCCTCTCCCCTCTGCCATCAGAGTGAAGCTTCCAAAAGCCAACAGGATGCTGTTCTTCTTCATCACGCATGAGGTGTGCTCACCCTCACATTTCTCAGGCTGCCCTACAATCTTTAAGCACAGTCATACTTTAGAAATATCAATGCACGTATGTAATGCTGTAATTCCTTTTTTTTTTGCTTGAAGGAGATTGTCACTGAGCTAACATCTGTGCCAACCTTCCTCTATTTTATGCGGGATGCCGCCACAGCATGGCTTGCCAAGTGGTGCCAGCTCCGTGCCTGGGATCCAAACCTGTGAACCCTAGGCCACCGAAGCAGAGTGTACAAACTTAACCACTACACCACCAGGTGAGCCCCTGTCCTTCCTTCCTTCTTTCTTTTTCTGTCTCTCTCTCTTTCTTCCTTCCCTTTCTTATCGAGTGTAATATATATCAGACCCTTGGTTCTTTTTTTCACTTGTGTCTCCCCCTTTTTGACACATCACTCTAAGTTAAAGCTATTTGATGCCTGTTTTCCAAGAAAACTACAACTCAAAAATATATATTTTTTAAAGATTTTATTTTTTTCCTTTTTCTCCCCAAAGCCCCCCGGTACATAGTTGTGTATCTTCGTTGTGGGTCCTTCTAGTTGTGGCATATGGGACGTTGCCTCAACGTGGTTTGATGAGCAGTGCCATATCTGCGCCCAGGATTCGAACCAACGAAACACTGGGCTGCCTGCAGCAGAGCGCGAGAACTTAACCACTCGGCCACGGAGACAGCCCCCATATTTTTTGAATGCTTACTATGTATGGGAATTATGCTAAGCAGTTTACCAGCATTATTTTATTTATTCCTCATACTAATCTTAATATTCCTATTTTATAGGTTATGAAATTGAAGCTGAAGGGTTAAATAAGTCACCCAGGATCACACAGATAGAAAGTGTCACAGTGAGAATTTGAACATAGAAAATCAGAATCCAAAACTCACGCTCTTAACCACCATGGGATCCTGCCTCCCAGGGGACGGTGTGTTCAGTGAGGCAAGACCCTGACTATCTTGTTTACAGCTGAATCCCTACACCTAGCGCTGTGGTTGGCACATAGCAGATGCTCAATAAATATTGTTGAAGGAGTGAATGGATTGTAAACGCATCCCTTGCTGCTGTGCAGCCTGCAGAAAGGACGATAGTTGCTTGGAAGCCAGACAGACCCAGGTTAGAACAGAGGTCTGTTCTTTCTAGTGGCGTGCCTCAATTTCCCTCATCTATAAAAAGGGGATAATATACAGGCTGTGCAGGATTTATGTGAGGTTTATGTGACAACATACATAAATCAGCCAGCTCATGTGCCAACATATAGCAAACTGAATAAATGGCATACATACAGTTTATGTACATGTGCATATAATACACATATGTATTATGTACATGACCTCAGAGGGTTTTCAGTAGTATAAAGCCATTTCCCTATTGTTGGACACTGTTTCATCTCTGGTTATTTGCAAACATAAGTTTACTGTGCACAGTTTGTATATGTATCTGTTTTCTTGTGAGGTTTTTTTTTCTTGATGGTATCTTTTCTTTTTTATTAAGGTAACATTAGATAACATCATATAAATTTCAGGTGTACATCATTATATTTCAACTTCTGTATAGACTACATCATGTTCACCACCAAAAGCCTAGTTGCCATCTTTCACCATACATATGTGCCCCTTTACCCCTTTTGCCCTTTCTCTATCCCCTTCCCCTCTGGTAACCACCAATCTGTTCTTTGTATCTTTGTGTTTATCTTCCACATATGAGTGAAATCATACAATATTTGTCTTTCTCCATCTGACTTATTTCGCTTAGCATACTACCTTCAACGTCCACCCATGTTGCTGCAAATGGCAAGATTTCATCTTTTTTTAAAGCTGGGTAATATTTAATTGTATATATGTGCCACATCTTCTTTATCCATTCATCCATCAATGGGCACTTACGTTGTTTCCAAGTCTTAGCTATTGTGAATAATGCTGCAATGAACATAGCAGTGCATATATCTTTTCGAATTAGTATTTTTGTTTTCTTTGGATAAATACCCAGAAGTGGAATTGCTAGATCATATGGTAGTTCTATTTTAATTTTTTGAGGAATTTCCGTACTGTTTTCCGTAGTGGCTGCACCAATTTACATTCCCACCAACAGTGTATGAGCGTTCTCTTTTCTCCATATCCTCTCCAACACTTGTTATTTCTGTCTTTTTAATAATAGCCATTCTGATGGGTGTGAGGTGATATTGCATTGTAGTTTTGACTTGCATTTTCCTAATAATTAGTGAGGTTGAACAGCTTTTCATTGCCTATCGGCCATCTTGAGGGTATCTTATGTGGAGGGTTCTACCTCAAGATGCAAGGAATCTACATACTGATTTGGCCCTAACAATTTTTGCCCAACTCATCCTAGCTCGGAGTGGAGGATGGAGACAACAGGTAGATATGAAGGCAGGTTGAGGTATGTGATGCGGTGGGATTTTTCTGATGACAATTACACCTCACTTCTGTACTTGGCAGCTGTCTAGCAGAGTGGGTCAGTGCCCAGGCACTGGTGTCAAACAGGCCTGGGTTTGAATCCCAGCTCTGCTCCACTCACAAATGTATGACTTTCTCAATCCTAGTTTTCCCTTCTGTTTAATGGCGGTATTCTTAACTGTAGCTACTCCACGAGACTACTGTAAAGATGAGATACATGAAAAATGCTCAGATCTAGGCCAATAGTAAGCGTTCAATAAATGAAAGTGATTATATTGATTGCATACAGATCTACAGTTTACAATGTGTTTTCACATTGATTTAATCTTGACACAAGCCCTGTGAGGTAGGGATTATTATGACTGCCCATTTCAAAGATGACAAAATTAAGGCTTAGAAAAGTGAAGTGATGGGACCAAGGTCGACATGGAGCTAACTGTCTGAGCAGGGATCCTAAACCAGATCTTCAGTCGCCCAGACTCAGAGCCCCACCTTCCAGCCCTCTTTCCTCACAGCAGGACTTCTGAGTTCTTCTCAGGCCAGGTCTCTCAGTGTGGGACTTCAGGCTTTTCTCTGTTCGACTGTGAACAGAACAGCGGGTTAATCTCCTCAACTCCCTTTAAAGTGGGGACCTTGGCCAGGCCCTCCCCACAGCCCTAAGCAGAGTCAGCCGCACTCTCATCCCAGAGGGCGGGGCCTGCAAGCTTTAGAAGCCACGCCCCACACTAAGCCAAGCCTACAGACCAAAGCTCCAGCCCCACAGCGGGAAACCTGCTCCTTCCGAAGCTCCTCAGTTAGCAAGTCCTCCCGCCAAGTCCTTCGTGGAGCCGGGTCTACCTCTTACACTCAAGCTCTGTCCCTGGAGTCCAGCGCTCTGGCATATGTAGCCCCACCCCCACGCCCAAAGCCTCGCACCGGGAACCATGTCTCTTTTTCTCGTGTTCCTACGTCCGTGAGCCACGGTCCGAGACCTCGACGGCCAGGCCCAGCGCCGAGCGTCCTCCACCGGATCCTAGGGCTCCGCCCCCGACACGAAGCCCCGCCCCCCTTGTGGCCCCAGCGCCCTTTCCGCACCTCACCTGCTCCTCTCTTTGCTTCGTGGCCCCGCCCCGACGCCTTATGATCCCACCCCCCGAATGGTCTCACACAGCATCCTTCCATTCCTGGGCCCCGCCCCAGCCTCCCGCGAGCCTGCCGGCGGCCACGCCCCTCGCGGTTAGCCACACCCCCATGTAGCCCCGCCCCTCGAGGCTCCACCCCCGGCGGCCCGGGGTAGGGTGGCGGCTGGCCCAGTCGGGCCCCCGCTGCCCTCTGCCCTGGGCACTCGGGCCGAGCGGGCCGGGCACGGCGGGGCAGGGCGAGCGCGGCGGCCCGGGGGCTCGGAGGCGAAGATGGCGTCAGGCAGGCGCGCCCCCCGCACCGGGCTGCTGGAACTGCGCGCCGGGGCGGGCTCGGGGGCCGGCGGCGAGCGGTGGCAGCGGGTGCTGCTCAGTTTGGCGGAGGACACGCTGACCGTGAGCCCCGCCGACGGCGAGCCCGACCCGGAGCTCGGCGCCCCGCGGGAGCCGGAGCCCGGGCAGCTCAACGGCGCCGCCGAGCCGGGCGCGGCGCCCCCGCAGCTGCCCGAGGCGCTGCTGCTCCAGCGGCGCCGCGTGACGGTGCGCAAGGCCGACGCCGGCGGGCTGGGCATCAGCATCAAAGGTGGGCGCGGGGGCACCGAGGGCACGGGGTCCTGGCGTCTGTGGGGCCGCCGAGGGCAGAGGGGTTGCGGGGGCTGGCAGCATACCGAGGACGTGGAGTTGGAGGACTTCTGTCTGGGGTAAGGGGGCCTGAGCGGACAGATGGACCCGAGGGCATGGGGAGCACCAAGGTCGGAGGGCATTTGGGAGGGTCAGAGGTCTCAGTTGGAAGGCACAGGTGTGGAGGGGTTTGGGGGCGCACCAAGGACACGTGGGTGGGGAGTTCTGTGTGGAAGCATAGAGATCTCAGGGGATTGCCTCTCAGGGGTTGCGTGGGCATCAAGGACAAGAGGGGCCCCAGGAAAGCAAAGGATGGAGAAAGAGGATTGAGGCCTGAGAGGCTGCTAGGGCAGGGAGGGCAAGTCCGTGAGGCATAATCAAGATTGGGGGCGAAGGGGAAGGCCTGAAGTCAGGAGCACAGCAGGGGCGCGGAGAAGGGATAGGGAATCAGGGAGATAGGTGAAAGCACAGGCTAGTCTCACAGACAGGGGGCCAGGAGAGGGTCCCGACAGCTGGGTTTGAGTTTCCTTTTTTTTTTTTTTTTTTGAGGAAGATTAGCCCTCAGCTAACTACTGCCAATCCTCCTCTTTTTGCTGAGGAAGCCTGGCCCTGAGCTAACATCCGTGCCCATCTTCCCCTACTTTATATGTGGGATGCCTACCACAGCATGGCTGCCAAGCAGTGCCACGTCTGCACCCGGGATCCGGACCAGCGAACCCCGGGCCGCTGAGAAGCGGAACGTGCGAACTTAAGTGCTGCGCCACCGCGCCGGCCCCTGAGTTTCCTGATCTGACCATCTCTATCTTGCATGGGGCTTTTTTTTTTTTGAGGAAGATTAGCCCTGAGCTAACGTTTGTGCCCATCTTCCTCCACTTTACATGTGGGACACCTGCTACAGCATGGCCTGACAAGTGGTGTGTAGGTCCACACCTGGGATTCCAACCAGTGAACCCCAGGCCTCCGAAATGGAATGTGCAAACTTAACCGCTGTGCCACTGGGCTGGCCCCATACAGGTTTGAGAGGGGAGGACATAAAGTCACTACTCTTCTTGAGAGCTCCCAGCGCCCAAGACTGACAGCTTTCTTTAGGGTGCAACCAGACTGTGTTTGAGTCCAGGATCAGCTGTGTGAACTTGGACAAGTTGCTTCCCATCTCTGAACCTCAATTTCCTCAACCATATAATGAGGATAATGATAGAGTTGTGATGTTTCTGTGAAAACAGGACTCTAAAGTACTCACTCTGTTGCACATAGTAGGGCCTAGTTAATTATTGCTGTTAGATGAGAAAAAAAATGGAGGTCAGGAGAGACTCCCAAAGCAACTAACCATAGTGCTTAAAATCCCTGCACACCCCCAGCTATTGGATTCGCGGTTCCTACCTATCTGCTTCTCAGGGGCCCAGCTCCTAGCAGAGTACTGTCTGCCCTGGGAAAGCTCTCAGCTCTTGGATCACCTGGATGTGCAGTTCCCCCTCCCAGAGTAGTGACTCTGTTCACTGCTGGTGCCTCCAGACCCTTTGGCTTGGGTGAGGAGTTGGCGATAGTGGTCATTCAGCCAGCACTGTGTGCTGACTGCTGTGCCCCGCATTCTAGGCTCGTGATCCACTTCATCCCGGCAACAAGGGGTGGAAGGTAGGGAGCATACTTCCCATTTTGTAGTTGAAGAAACTGAGACTCAGAAAGTAAAATGATTTTAACCAGGATCATGAGTCATCGAATGGCAGAACTGAGATTTGAACCTCAATTATCAGGACGCTAGAGAGTGCCCAGGGGAGTTGGTTCTTCCCTGTGGAAGCCAACCAAAGCATCGAAAAGGGTGAAATAGGGAAGCCAGGGAGTGAGCACCAGTCTTGCCTCCAAACTCCAGCATGTGATAGGACAAAAGATCAATCCAGAAACTGTACACTCAGTATGTCAAAGTAGGAAAGCACTTAGAGTTCATAGAGTTCCATTGTGCAAATGGACAAACTGAGACTTGGAGAGGAGAAGGGACTTTCCAAGGTCACATAAATTTACTTCCCAGCTCTGTATTCCCAGGTCGGGGGAGGGGGTGAAGATTCTTTTAGGAGGCGTCAGGGGAAGTACCAGCTCCATTCAGTCCTTCATGGTTGGAGACTGGGCTCCTGTTACCATGGTGACCTCCCCTCTAGGGTCCAGCCCACCCCAAGGCAGCCAGGAATGATCATAGCTTCAAACTGAACTGAAGTCCCTAGTTTCAGGGGGAGGAGGACAGATATAAATAGAAACCCCTTCCTTTCCTAGGCCTCAAGCTTGTGCAGTGCAACGAGCAAATCGTTGGGCCTGTGTGGAGGTCAGGAGAGGCATTCCAGTACCACTCTGCTACCAGTTTGTTGTGTGATCTTGGAATAATGACCTCTCCTCTCGGGCCTCTAGTTCCTCATCTTCAGTATTCTGGGGATGGACCAGTAGTGAGATATCTGAGGATTTGACTTGCAGTCTGCCATAGGGTTAAGAGTGTTAGTTCCGGAGCCAGGAGACCTGGGTTCAAATACCGCCTTTGCCACTACCTAACTGGAGGACCTTGGGCAGGGGGCTTCTCTCCACACTTCAGTGCTCCTGGTAGGAAACTAGCATGCCTGTGTAATTGGTGGTTGTGAAGATGCAATGAGACAACGCTGCAAGCATTTAGCACACTGCTTGGCACTTGGTACATGGAACTAATGTTTCTTTTTCTTTTTTTAAAAGATTTTATTTTTCCTTTTTCTCCCAAAGCCCCCCGGTACATAGTTGTGTATTTTTAGTTGTGGGCCCTTCTAGTTGTGGCATGTGGGATGCCGCCTCAGCATGGCTTGATGAGCGGTGCCATGTCCATGCCCAGGATCTGAACCGGTGAAACCCTGGGCCACCAAAGCTAAGTGCGCGAACTTAACCACTCGGCCACGGGGCCAGCCCCTAATGTTTCTTATTTAAAAGGACATTTAAGAGTTTAGCAGTAAAGCAATTCAGTAAAATGTATTAGCTTTTTTTTGCGTCAGAGATGCAATTGAGATAGGCTTTTGATGTCTCTAGACTTTTAGGCCTTGGTTTCCAGCCTGGATTCTGGATTGTAAAACTTTCTGATGCTAAAGAGATTCTTTGGGCCCGTAGCAATAGCTGAATTCTATCTTAATGCCAGATTAGGGGGTATCATTGGGTTCCCCCATTGTGGAAAATTGCTTAAAATCCAAAATAATTTAAACAAAAGCCATTGAAGTACCTGGTAAGTTACTCAAACACTGGTGAACACCCAAAGCATTTAACCAAAAGATCCAATGCCCAAACTATGACATTGTGAATTCAGAAAATGACTTATAAGTATTGTTAGCGCCCCAAACTTGTAAGACTCTTCTCTGAGATTCTCTTTATCTTCTATCCCCTCTTCCCAGCACTGGGCTGGGCACTGCAGGAGGCCTTTGGAAATAATTTTGCCTTGACGTGACTCCCAAGCCACTTCATTTCACTGGAGTTTCTTCCTCTTGGTGTGCCTTTGCAGGAGGCCGGGAGAACAAGATGCCTATTCTCATTTCCAAGATCTTCAAGGGCCTGGCAGCTGACCAGACAGAGGCCCTCTTTGTGGGGGATGCCATCCTGTCCGTGAATGGGGAAGACCTTTCTTCTGCCACCCATGATGAGGCGGTGCAAGCCCTGAAGAAGACAGGCAAAGAAGTGGTGCTGGAGGGTAAGCGCTGGGGACCCCGGGATGTTCAGTTCGTCCCTACCTCTTCCAGGCCTCAAGCAATGGGAGCTAAGAGGAGGGCAGGGTTGAAAACAGAAACAGAACTTGGAGACCTGCCTTGAGACGGTGTGGGGTGGTGGTGGGGAGAGTCAGCACAGAGCCAGACAGACCTGGTTGTCATTTCCTTGCTCCCACTGCCTGGCTCTGTGGCCTTGGACAAGCCACTTCATTTCCCTGAGCCTTAGTTTCCTCATCTGTAAAACTGAGATGTGACATCTGCCTTGCTGGGTTGTGTGAACAGGACAAAATGTCCATGGTAGGATCCGCCATCCAGTGAGTGACTTGGAAAGAGGGACAGGGACTGGAGAAGGGGTGGCTAAGATTCTTTCCTGAGGAACCAGGAGAGCTCTCAACTCCAGATTCTTCTAGTACTCAGGGGCCCTAAAACCCTGAGACCCACCCTCCCTTGGGAGAGTATTTGGCCTTTATGTAGAAGGACATCAAATACTTCTAGCAAGGATCAGAGAGGAGTCTTTTTAGGGGGCAACCTTGGTGGTTCCCCTCCACTATCCCCTCACCGTATGGTCTTGAATAAGACCTTTGCCTTCTCTGGGCCTCAGTTTCCCCATTGGTCGCTATAGGCTTCTCTCTATGGTTGTCCCATGTCTGCCTTTTGCCGTCTCTCCCAGGTTTCTGCTTTGCTCAGCCCTTCCCTCAAACTCCACTCTGTCAGTTCCGGAAGCTGTGGGGGCCTGAGGAATGTGTCTTTGGCTCATGGCCCAGAACAGGCACAGGGAGGTGGCGGGGGCTGAGGGAGAATGCCATGGCTAGTGAAGCTGCTGAGCTGAGCCCCGATCCTGATAGGTCGCCTTTGTTTGTCCAGATGGGTCTCTAGGAAGCCACAAGGCAAACGGGCTGTGGGTCCCTGGTAATCGTTGGCATTCTTGTGGCCCCAACCTCAGTTGTCTCTCAGTTTTGTTTTATTTTTACATTTTAAGTATATCTATTTCAATGCTACTGGTCCTTTTAAAAATATATAAATACTTAAAAAAAGCCGACTCTGCAGTATTTGCTCCCTAAAAGCTTAAGTATATCAATCATATTTTAACAGCAAAGTTAGATAACAAGATCACACATAAATGACGTGGATATAGGAGCTTTTCCCCCCAGACCCCTCATTACTTTGACATTTATAGCAGTAATACAGTTTGAAACTGTTGAAATTCATCAAAATGTCATATTTTGGTTGGCTTGAAAAGCTCTTTTAGTTTCTACTATTTAAAAGTTTAGTCTATAGATGGTAAGATTTCTACTGTAGACAGATTTCTAGTCCCCGTCATCCTCCCACCTTTAGGTTGAGAATGTCTCAATCTGGGTTCTCAGCATGGATCATTCTGAGAACGTAGCATCTCTGAATGTTGGATGCTTAAAGTATCTCCTGGTTTAGAAGCTGATACCCAAGGCTTCTCTCTAACTCGTTCATCCATTCCTTCCTCACTAAGCCAAGAAACCTTGTAGACAACTGCTATGTACCTGATTTGCAGAACATTGGGTCAGAAGCTAAACCAGACCCAGGCCCTCTCCTTAAGGAGCTCACCATCTGGTGGGGGAGACAAAATATAAACACTGTCTCCTCCACACAAACTATTTAAATGTCAGTTTCTAAAATCCTGTCTGCTCTGTGATGAATCTCTGGCCTTGGGTAAGACCCTTGCCTTCTCTGGGCCTCAGTTTCCATATCAGTTGGGATTAGACTAGATCAGAGATGAGCAATAGCTTTCATTTTGTGTCAGCTTCCGTGGTGGCTACTGGGCGTTCCATATTTGGAAGGATTGGGAGGTCTTGTCTGGACTCAGCAAAAAGGAGCTGGAATTGATTAGCAATGTCTACCTGTGGGTACAGTAGGAAAGACAAGTGACATGTGTACCATCCCAGGACTGAGGGTCTCCAGCGCTTATGCTCTCTGAGACTTCTCATAGGATAAGGGCTTTCCTTGGCAAACCTTGCCCCAGGTGGAGCCTGACGCATCTCTTACCCAGCATAGGATTTGGCACATAGTAGGCACTCTATACGTGTAACTCCCTTCCTGTCCCATCGTATTTATATAGACTTAGTATTATTTCCTCCTTAAATGTTTGGTAGCATTCTCCAGGGAAGCCACTTTTGTAGAAAGGTTTTTAACTGTGTTTTTTTAGTGTCTTTAATAGGGCAATTTAGATTATCTATTTTTGTTGAATGGGCTTTGATGCTTATATCTTTCAAGGAATTTGTCCATTTCATCTAAGTTGTCAAGTTCACCGGCATAAAGTTGTTTATAATCTTCCTGTATTATTCCTCCCTTTTGGATGAGAGCCCTCTTTTTCTTTCTCTTTCTCTTCCCCTCCCTTTGTATTGCTCTGCTCAGTGGATTCGATGGGACTCTCAGTCCCATGGGGGAGAGAGCTGAGCAAACTTACCAGATCACCAGCGTGTCACAGGTTCTGAGATAGGGTCTGTCCAGGGGTTGGAGCAGGCAGTGGTCACTTCTCTCTGGGTGGTCAGGAAAGGCTTCCTGGAGGAGAGGATGCTGGCACTTCATGAACAGTAAGCAGATGTGGGTATGGGGTGGAGGAAGGGCATTCCAGGCAGGGGAGCTGTGTGAGCAAAACCGGAGAGGGGTAAAATGACTTGACGTACCTGGGGAATTGCCTGAGAAGTAATTCAGCTTTTCCTAAGCCTAGGGTGTGAGGAAAGGAGTGGAGAAAGAGGAGCCTATTCAGACTGTCAGATCCTACAGGGCCTTGAATGCCAGGCTAAAGGAATTTAACTTCCCTGGAGGGAAACGGAGAACCATTAAAGGGTTTTCAGCAGAGGTTCACATGGTCAACTCTGGGCTTTAGCAGCATCAGCCTGGTTTGGAGAGAGGCAGAAACAGATGCAGAATGGCGATGAGGAGGCTGGGCCATGTATGGGGGGAGATGGTGGTGGTTTGACCTAAGCAGGCTTGGGTAAGAGGAAGAGTCGAGAGGTTGTGGACTTCTGGTTAGTTTACAGCTTTTTCTTAAATGAAGTCTGTTTTGAGTTGCTCTCCTGGCCCAGAGGCTTGTGGAAGGAGGTAATTCCACCCAAGGGAGCAAGGTGGTGGCAGGCACTGGGGTCAGAATCTTTGAATTGCTGAGAAGCTTGGAGAATGTGAGGGAGCTAGGATGGTGGGATGTGGTTAGTCCTTGAGATCTGGGGGAGTTTGTGGAGCAGCTAAGGGCCTGGCAGCTGCCCTAGTCTGGAGCCAGGCTCCTGGGAGCCTCTCTGGGCCAAGGCTCCCCACTGGAGCCCAGTCACTGGTCCCACTCCTGAGGCCACCTCCCAGGGGCCATGGAAAGGTGGCTTGTCCTTTGGATGTGAACTTGGCAGGGCAGCTGGGCGTCTTTCCTGAGGCCTAGGGCTCAATGGGTACAGAGCCCCCTGGGAATATCCTAGAAGGACAGATGTTACCAGCAAACCCTGGGTGCTAGCCAGAGCCCTACTTCCTTGACCTAAGTCAGGGGCTCAGCTGGGCCTCAGTAACCCCAGCCTGCCTTCTGGACCTTTTTTTCTACTAGGTCCAGGGTTTGCACAAATGTCTTGAGCCTGTTCTCAGCCATAGGGATGTGTTTGTGACCAGAGTCTGGGCCCCAGCTGGCAGCCGGTACGCCTGTTCTGCTGCTTAGAGAGGCTCATTGTGTGCACAGACCTGGAGCCAGGGCCAGCCTGGGCCCTTGGAGACCAGGCCTGGAGAAAAGGGAGGGACAGTCAAATGCCTCCCCTGCCTCCACCCCCAGTGTGGCTGGCAAGACAGAGACAACAGTGAACCTGTGATGCATTAAAAAATAATACTAGAGTCTGGCCCCATGGCTGAGTGGTTAAGTTCACGTGCTCCGCTTCGGCGGCCCAGGGTTTCTCTGGTTCGGATCCTGGGCGCGGACATGGCACCTCTCATCAGGCCCTGTTGAGGCAGCATCCCACATAGCACAACCAGAGGCACTCACAACTAGAATATACAACTATGTACCTGGGAGCTTTGGGGAGAAGAAGAACAAGAGGGAAAAAAAAAGATTGGCAACAGTTGTTAGCTCAGATGCCAATCTTTAAAAAATGCTAAAGGACAGTAAAAATAAAGTCATTTTTAGTACTTTGTACAAAGTATGGAAAGTGCATCCCACATGTACCTTATGTAGGCTTTTAAAATATATAGGCATAGAGTAGCGTGTCTATAAATATGCATGATAAAAGGCAGCACAGAGTCATAGGAATTGCTATAATCCTCACTTTACGGACAAGATCATGAAGATTTGTTGAAAATAAATAACTTTTTCAAGTCATATGACTATTAAGTTGACAGACTCAGAATTCAAACTGAGGCCACTGTGTTGCAAAGGCCACTGTGACCTCAGCCTTGGGTAATATCTACTTTGCATGATTATTTGCAAGATTAAAAAATAACGCATGTAACATGCCAAGGCCAGTGCTCATAGAAGGTACTCAATTATTTATTGTATTTGCTATTTATAAGAATGAGACTATGTGTTTGAAGTGCATAGCGCACTGTCTTACACACGGGAAGCACTCCATAGATGTCAACCTTTATCATCATCACAGCAGCTGCGGCATCATTTTTGTTTTCTGCAGTAAATTCAAAGGTCTTTGAGGGCAGGAACCATGGGTAGTTTGTCTCTGAGCCCCAGGCCTGGCACTGAGCCCAGCACCCGTTAGATCTGGGTGAGCATTTGGGAATGATCACTAGGGTACATCTCTGACCCTTTCTACTTTAGCTTTAACCTTGTCAGTTGAAGTTGACTTTCTTAAATGTTTAAGGTGGAGCTCAAGGCCCAAGCTGGGCTTACCTGACTCCTGAGAGCTTCTGTTATGAATCCTCAGAACTCCAAGGGCAGGCCCCTGCTGGCTTTTCTCCTGGGAGATAGATGCTGCCAGGTGTCTTTACCCAAATTTGGCTGAATGCATCACCAGTGTCAAAAGTGGGATGTTATTAATGGATGCAGCTAATTTGAGGCCGCCCTACTCGGCTTAGCTGAGTGATGCCGTGAGCCTGAGGGACTCCTGTCCTGGGAGGAGTCATGAATCAAGCCCCTTATCTAGTCCTCCCATGGCTACAAAGACCTGTTCTAATCATTGTTCTCAAGGAAGCATTTATTTGGCTACACACACACACGCACACACGCACACAAGGCTTTTGGCCATGTGACTCCCCACAGACAAAATTGGGCTTAATCTAGCCCTGGCCTGTTCCCTGGCTCTTTGATTAAAATGCTTATGGGGCTCTGGAGGCAGGTTCTGGCCTTGATTCACTGTGTGAGCCTGGCTGCTGATGGTGGTGGAGGAAATAATAATGGTGATGATAATACTAGTGATGGTATGTTTGCTGCTTATTGAGCACCCACGATGTGCTAGACACTGTGCTAAGTGCCTTCCATTTGTTATCTCATTGAATCCTCAAAATCACTCCTGTGAATTAGTACATTGTTCATCCCATTGTACTGATGAGAACACTGAAACTCAGAGAGGTGAAGCTATTTGCCCAAGGTCACACAGTGGCGGAGATGGAATTTGTGATCAGATCTGTCAGATGCCAAAACCCACGTTCTTAAAAAATCTATACTGCATTGCAAGTTATGTCACCCCTGTGAGACTCAGTTTATTCAATTTATTCAACTGTTAAATAAGGACATGGATCCATCTCATTGAATTGGTGCAGTTAGGGGAAGGTGTGTTTGTGAGAGTTCAGTTTGGTGCTTGGTATATAGTAGGTGCTCAATAAGTGCTTTTTTCTCCCATTACTAAGATCATAGAACACTTCCTGAGCTGACGAGAGCCTTATCTGAAATCTGGCTAAGATGGAATGTGGTGGTATATTTTTGAAAAATAAACTAGATTTTGAAAAATGTAAAAAGTAATATACACTTATAAAAAAACCCCCAGGAGAGTGCACAGCAATTCTCACATAACCACTTTTGGGGTTGGCCCTGCGGCCGGGTGGTTAAATTTGCGTGTTCCACTTCGGCGGCCTGGGATTTGTCGGTTTGGATCCTGGACGCCGACCTACGCACTGCTCATTAGGCCGTGCTGTGGCAGTGTCCCACATAGAAGGACCAGAATGACCTACAACTAGGATATACACCTATGTATTAGGGCTTTGGAGAAGAAAAATAAAAAAGAAGAAGATTGGCAACAGATGTTACCTCAGGGCCAATCTTCCTCACCAAAAAAAGCATACTTTAAAAAAACGAAATACCTTCAAAGTCTGTGGCACTCTCCTTCAAAACAAAAAAAACAGACAAACATAACTACTGTTGATATTTTCTCATGCTTCCAGAAAGTTTCCATATTTGTTCTTTTCATTTAACAACTTAAGGACATCCTTCCAACTCAGTACACGTAATTCCATCTCTTTCCTTTTAGTGGTTGCATAATATCCCATTATTGAGATTTGTACATTCATTTAAAAAGTATTTACTGAGCCCCTGCTCTGTACCAGGACTTGATGTGGGTTCCGGGGACATAGTCATGAACAAGACGGAGTGGTCTGCCAGTCAGGGAGCTCCATCTTGTATTTAGTAGCCCCTGTTCACAGATGTTCAAGTTGTTCCCAGCCTCTTGCACCATAGACAATGGAGCTGTGACCGCTGCATGCACCTGTGAGCATTAATCTGAAGTGGAGTTCCTGTAAGGGGTATTGTTAGGTCAAAGGGTTCACGTGCCTTTAGGATCTTGGTAGCTGGTGCCCCCCATTCTGCACAAGGGCATAGTAAGGTGAGATTTTTGTCCCTGAGTGTGGCAGCCCAGGCTCCGTTGGTCAGCCCTGCCACAAGGGCCTGCCAGGGCCTGGGAACTATATATAGCCCAGCCTTGCTGGACCAGTGGGACCTTAAAGGTCATCGCTTCCAGGGCCTGTTGGAATCCTATGTCCTCTCCACACCACCCTGGGTGGGCGGGTGGGCAGCCTGGACTTGAATCTTCACAATGCCTTACTCAGAGAGCTGGCGCATCAGTGCCCGGTCTATAGCCAGGAGACTGAGGCTCAGAGAAACCTTGGGATTCTAGATAGCAAGTGACCGGGCTTGCACTGAAATCTTTGCCTGTCACCGCATCCTGTGCCCATCCCCATACTATCATGCTGAGAACAGCAGCAGAAATAATAACCACACTGCTACAGTCATGCATCACTTAATCATGGGGATGCGTTCTGAGAAACGTGTCGTTAGGCGATTTTGTCAGTGAGGGAACTTCATAGAGTGCACTTACACAAACCTAGATGGTATAGCCTACTGTACACCTAGGCCATATGGGACTGATCTTATGGCATGACTGTTGTATATGCGGTCTGTCAGTGACCAAAACGTCCTTAAGCAGTGCATGTCTGTACTTATTGAAGACTTATTCTGTGCTAGACAGGGAAGGGGTTTTACAAATATTGAATCTCAATACTCTGGGAAGTAGATCTATTTTACTCCCATTATGAAGATGAAGAAATAGAGGCTCACAGAGGTCAAGTCACTTGTCTGAGGTCACAGAGCAAGAAAGTTAAACCCAAGCCTGCCTCAATCCAGAGCCCACATTCAACGTTCTCTTTCCAGGCGGAGAAGCCCCAGGCCTGACAATATTTATTCATTTAACAATTTTTCTTTTTTGAGGAAGATTAGCCCTGAGCTAACATCTGCAGCCAATCCTCCTCTTTTTGCTGAGGAAAACTGGCCCTGAGTTCACATCCGTGCCCATCTTCCTCCACTTTATATGTGGGACGCCTCCCACAGCATGGCTTGCCAAGAGGTGCCATGTCCACACCCGGGATCCGAACTGGTGAATCCTGGGCCGCCGAAGCGGAACGTGTGCACTTAACCGCTGCGCCACCAGGCTGGCCCCTAACAAATTTCTTACTTGCCGATTACCTGCATATGTCAGGTACTATTCTAGATACTGAGGATACCCTCGTGAACAAGAAAACAGGTCCCTGCCCTTACAGAACTGACATTTTGGTTGGAGGAGAGAGGCCGTAGAGTAGTAAACAAATGGATACATCATGTAATTTCAGGCAAGGGCAAGTAAGTGACCAACCACTGAACAGACAAGGAACAGCTTGAGCTTAGAGGATGGGCTTCAGCCAAGACTCAGAGCCAGGACATTGAGTCACAAACTTTTTTTGAGCGCTGGGATAAGTCCTGAGTCTACCGTGTTGCGCCAAAACAGATGCATCCGTTTCTCTCTGCAACACATATGTTCCCTCCCAATTGTACTGGGCCAGGAGAATGGTCCTGCCCTGTCTCTGTTCTTTGTGTTTCTAGTGGAATCTATTCCTGGCTCCCTGGGGCCAGGCCCGAGTCCTGGCTTCTCTCCTTAGCAGAGCTGGAAGACCCAGCAGAGCTGGGGCAGCGTGTCCTATGTTTGTGTCTGTCTCAGCTTCCCTGAGGAGGCCCATGTGTCACTGATTTAGCAGGCTTCTGGGCCAGGGGTTTGGCTGGGGAGGGTGTGGACACCAGCTGGGCCTATCTTTGGAGTCTCAGGAATGCTGGCCACAGGGCCATGGTTGTGCCCTCAGCTCTCCAGACCATTGCCTTTGGGCAGCCCCGCCCTGTCTGGTCGGGTGACTCAGGCAGAAATCAGAGTGGGGAGGAGGCCTCAGAGCTGGGCTATTTATGGCCACACTCTGGGGCCCCTAGGACCCCACCCCCACTCTGGGACAAGCTGATTGGTTTGTGAAATCCAGGCCCTGTTTTGGGCACCAGCTGGAGTGCTGTCCATTTATAGCATATTCATGTGGGAAAGGAGGAGGACCCAGTACTGGGATGGCCTGGGTGAGCAGGGGCTCTAGCAGTTTCCTGGCTTCAAAGGTGACAAATGTTCATTTACTGAGCACGTAGCGTTGGAGATTTCTGCTGCATTTTGGGGGTGCAGAGATGAGTCAGATAAGGCCTCTGCCTTCACAGTGCTCCCATTCTGGTGGGGGACACAGACCCCATGTGGGGTCTAGGGAACTGCAGACATGAAGAGTGTGATGGATCCAGACTAGGCATCTGGGAAGGCTGCCTAAAGGAGTGATGTTCAAGCTGAGCCTGGACCTCCTGGGTTGTGGTACCTTCTCCTTCCTGCTGAATGAACCTGTCCTGCCCTGGCATTTATTTCTCCACTCATGGAACACATACTCTGGGTTCAAATCAAGCCCAATTTCTGTCCTCTAGGAGCTCCCATTTTGGTGGGAGAGACAGCCCTAACACACAAAATCACAACAGAGTTCTAAGAAATGTGGGCAGGGGAGGCTGATAGATAAGAAACTCCTATTTCTTGAGTCCCTAACATGTGCCACATGTTTTACATCATCTCATTTAACTCTAACATCTCTCTAAGGTAGACATTGTTATTCCTCTTTTATTGACTAGCAGATTGAGGCCCAGGGAGGTGAATTACCTTGATCATGGTCACACAGCTAAACAGTGCTGGAGCTGGAATTTAAATCCAAGAGTGCCTGTCTCCAAACCATGTACTAAGAGCATTCTATGCAGAGGGAACTGCATTTTCAAAGGTGTGGAAGTTTGGAAGCTCATACAGCTTCTGAGAGCTCTGAGGAGGTCAGTGTAATTGGACTAGAGGATGATGTTAGGGGTGTGGCAGGAAGTGAAGCCAGAGAGGTAGGCAAGACCCAGGTCCTGGAGACCCTTGAAGTTGAGTGAAGGGTACAGGGGAGCCAGAGCAGGACTTTGAGCAGTGGAGGGGCATGGCCAGTCTTAGCAGGGAGATGTAGCAGTTGCACCACAGTGGAGGTGTGTTAGGATGCTTTTGTCTACAAGTAACAAGAACCCAATTCAAAGAGGTTTCAACATTGAAGAAAATGTGTTTTCTTCAAGAATACCTTGAGGCTGTGTGGCTCAAGGGTAGATTAATTTAGGGCCTCACCATCCTCAATTGTGGTCAAACAGTGACGATCATTCCTCTAGGACCAACTCCTCTCTCAGCAACTTCTAAAGGTTAGAGGAGAGGGGAAGGGATTGTACTTTCTCTCCCATCTCATTGGCCAGAATTGTATTATCTGCCCCTTTCTAAACCAATCACAAGCAAGAGGGATGGAATGATCATGATTAGCTTTGTCCAATCAAGACCCTCCGCCTGGGCTGGGGAGAAGCCAAGCCTGTGGCACTCAGGGTTCTGTTAGCAAGGAGAAAGGGAGGAAATGATTTGGCTGTCAGGCAGGCTGTGATTGGTCTGACCTCTATTGCCCCTTGAGACATAATTTGATAGTTAGTCCTGGGGTAAGTCATTGCTGTAATTTTGAGGATGAGTCATTTTAGTTCTGGTTCCCAAACTTCGGGCCTGTGCCTAGTTCTCTCAAAAAAACTGCCTTTGTTTTCAACATAACTTCTTTTCCCACTCTGATAGTGTTTGTCACTCCCTCTCACTTTCACTCTGTTTGCCTTGGATCCTATCTATGCTTCAGGGGCAGTCTCCTGCAACAGAAATAGCTTCTTGTCTGGTTCTTCCAGGGAGCTAGGCCAAGGACTGCTTCCTCATGCCTTCCTGGCCTGTCCACTCACAGGCAGGGCATGCTGCCTGGGCCTTCACTGCAAACACAGATGGCTAGTGAGCCAGATGGCCGTGGGGGCAGGGGTGGCTCCAGGGGAGAGGAAGGGGGCCAAAGGTGCATAGGCACCTTTCAGTAGGGCAGCAGAGGGACAGCCTGGCTGCGGGAAGAGTGCCCAGTGCTTGGGCAAGTCTTTTAACCACCTTGACATACACACTGTTTTCCTAGTAGCTTTTAGAGATGGGGAGACTGGGACATTGTTCATCAGAACTGGGAACAGTCCAGATGCCAGGGCAAATGTGGCAGACACTGTTGGTTGCCTGCCTGTCAACTGTTTCTCCTCCTTCCTTGCTAACAGAAGCCTGCTTTTATTGGGAAGAAATATGCTCAACCCCGGAGGCTGACTTGTGATTGGTCTAACTCATGACTGGTCCCTCTTACTAAGGATTGTGCTAGAAATGGGCATGCAGCCCAGTCAGGCCAATGAGATATGAGGCTTCATGGAAGTGTTTACCTCTCTGATAAGATGGAGGTGTGAGGAGACAGTTTTTCTGCTGTCTCTTCTCTTCCCGCTTTGGGTTTTGTCATGCAAGGAATGATTGGCTTGAGCCGTGGCAGCCATCTTGTGGTCATGTGAGGAAGACCAAGAGAATGGCAGAGAGGCCTACTCTGAATCCAGTGTCCTTGAGCCACTGAACCAATCCCAAAATTGCCTTTCTCTAGACTTCTTGTTAAGTAAAATCATCAATATCTGTATTGCTTATGGCACTGTTATTTGCAGCCAAACTCTTCTAATTGATACAGCAAGAATGACCAGAATGTTTTATTACCTGTTAGCCTTAATTGCTTGATAATGGCTGCTGTAGAACACCATGATTGATTAGTGATATCTACCATGAACAAGGCATAAAGAAGTGGTAGCACAAATGTCAGATGTTTACCATCCCAGTCCTAGGACCACTCAAATACCTTGCACATAATAGGTGCTCAAGAAAACTGACTTGTCTCTGAATCTTTCTACTCCCACCAAGCTCTTCTCAGATCAACCCTGTTATCATGTTGCCTTGCACTTCTAGCTACCATTGTTAGTGAGATCTTCCTTTTCTGGAAAGGCATGGGATCCAGACCCCAATCAAGACTCTGTTGGTTGTAAATATCAGAACTGCTGTTGGGATGGCAGTTCGACTTTCTACAGGACGAATATTAGAAACTGGAATATGAGCAGGTGCCTGCTGACCTTCCCTCTGTCTCTTAACATCTGTCTCCACTAATCTTATCTCTTTACTGAGTAGCTTTTCCCCCTTCTCTGTCCCCGGAGCAGATAGTGGTTTTCCCATATCATTCAAGTTTGTTCAAGTCCCCAGTCTAGGATCTCTCCCAGTCTCAATTTGGGGAGCCTAGTGTGGGTCCAATGTTCACCCCTGGTCCAACTAGCATGGCCAGGAGGGCAGGGTCACATATCAGAACGTGACTTTATAGGTTAGTTGGGCAGGGAAGTAGGTCTAGACTGTTGTTCTAGAACTTTCCTGTCCAATATGGTTGCCATTAGCTCCATATGACTGTATGTGACTATATGAATTTAATTATAAATTAATTAAAATTAAATAAAAATTAAAAATTCAGTCCCTCATTTGTATTAGCCACATTTCAAGTGCTCCATAGCCACATGTGGCTAGTGGCTACTGTACTGGGCAGTGTATATGTAGACATTTATATAATTGCAGAAAGTTCTGTTGGACAACGCTAATCTAGAATGATAATCTAGTCTACTATACTCACTCAGTGATGATTGGTCAGAGCTAAGGGGGCCCCTAGGTACCTATATTGGTTAGGGTTCAAGCTGTGCTGCTGTACTAAGAGATCCATAAAGTACTGTGGCTTAAATATAATAGAAGCTCCTTGCTTTCTTAAGTAACTGTCTAAGTCTGACATGGCATCTCTGAAATGTCAGCATCCATTTATTTCTGTTTTGTTGGTCAGCCTTCCTTAGAGTGTGGCTCATGTCCTCATAGTCAAGATGGTGCCCCACCAGTCTGTGTTCTAGCCAGCTCAACCCTGTCAGGGGAAAAGAGGGAGAAAGGAAGGCTATGCCCCTTTCTTTGATGGGCAGAATTTGGTAGCTGAATCCATCTCTTCTGCTCTCATCCTATTGGCCAGACTTGGTCACTTATAGGTGTAAAGGAGCCTGGAAAATGAAGTCTTAAACTGGGAGACTGTCACTATATTGAAGGACAATTAGTAGCCTCTGCCACAGGGCTGTCTGCTTCAATCCCTCCTTTTTGCAGATGAGAGGACTGAAGAGATAGAGGGAAACAATGGGACAGTGACAGAGCAGTCACATCTCCTGACTCCCATCTCAGTGATCGTTTACTGCTGTGCTGCAGCTGTTGTCCATTCCCTTTAAGCAGCCATCCTGAAGGTCTAAACTCTTCTATTTGCTTGGTTAGAACTTACTCACATGGCCATACCTAGCTGCAAAGGAGGCTGGGAAATGTAGTCTTTCTTCTAGGTGCCCTGTGTCTATAAACCAGGGAAAAAGTGAGAGAACAGATGTTGGTATGTGTTCAGTATTTTCTACCACACTGCCCTGTCAGCGACTTTAGCCTAGAGGAGGATAGTGGTGTTGGACATAAATTAAACTCTTAATGAATTAGTGACAACCGTGATGTGTACTGTATGGGAGCCCATGTCACAGTGGTAACTACTGACCTGTCCCCTGACCAGTCAAGTACATGAAGGAGGTCTCACCATATTTCAAGAATTCTGCCAGTGGGACCTCGGTTGGCTGGGACTCGCCTCCTGCCTCACCCCTTCAGCGGCAACCTTCCTCCCCTGGCCTCCAGCCCCAGGACCTCAGCAATGCCAAACATGTGTCCTTGAAGATGGCATATGTCTCAAGGAGGTGCACCCCCACTGACCCGGAGCCCAGGTAAGCCTGGGGTGGGAGGTAACTCAGACAGACATGCCCTGGTGTTAGGGGGTGCGGCCAAAGGAAAGATACCCTTGTGTTGTAAGTGACAAGTACAACATCTGAACATAGTAGGTGCTTAAGAGGTGCTTTTTGAATGGATGCAAGAGTGAAGTTTTGGGGATGATGGTGTGCTTTGCTTCTCTCTTCTTCCTCTGGGCAGTTCACATCTGAGGAGGAACTTGGTCTGCGGAGGAGCTCTGGATTCCAGTCCTGGTTCTCCCAGAGCTAGTCCCTTTTCCTCACCACCTTTAGGTTCCCCATGGTGATGTAAGGTTGTTGGACTCAGTGATCTTCTCAAGTCTCTTCTAACTCGACTGAGGTTCTGAGATGTCTGACAACATTTGTGTCGATGCCATGGAAGATTACCTTCCCTCACATCTGAGCAGCCCTTAACAGTTCATTGATGATAAGATTGATACCAGCCAACGTTATTGAGTGTTTACCATGCACAATTTTATTTAACTCTCACAGTGACCCTATGAGCAAAGTCCTATTATTTCACTCCCATTTTATAGATGAGGACAGAGAGAGGACGTAACTTGCCCAAGATCACACAACCAGGAAGTGATGGAATTTCCCTCATTCCAGGTAGTCCTCTCTGCTTTAGAAGCTGCAGGTGCCTGAGTGATGGCGGTGGTTGAATGGGGCATATGTTGATCAAGTGAGATGTCAGTATTGGGGGTGGTGTATAAATGGCATGAGCATAAAAGGCTTGTGCTGTGGGTCCTAGTTACAGCTTGGGTTCAGTGCCAGGCAAATGCCCAACATTGGCCTGAGGGCTGATTAATGTCCAGCATCCAAATTTCCTGGCCCTACTTGATGCCCCACTCCCACCCTGCTCCCATGAGGGGAGAACTGGTGATTCACAGGTCACTTACGGGTGCTCCACCAAAGGGGCTTTTTGTGTTGAGTGAAGACAAGGTGGTATTAGTCCTTCCTGAGACCCTTTAGAGAGTCTTCCTGAGGACCTTAGGTTATTTGTGGTTCCCAGCCTGATCTCAGATGTCGCCAAAGCATGGGTATACATGCTTCTATGTATGTGCTCATGTAGATGGCCTGTGAATGCAAGCTTGTGTGTTTATGTGAGCATTTGCATGGGTTTGGGTGTAGATTTGTGCATATGTGTTTGTGTTAATATTTTTATGTGTTTATGCATGTATGTGTGTGCATACATGCGTAACTACATGTGTAACTTGAATATAACTAGGGTTATATTCAAGGTCAAGGAGAGGAGAAATAAACTTGGAATATAACTGGGGAACTTGGGTTCCATATTAGCACAGTATCCCAGTCAAAGGAACATAGTCCAAAGTGTAATGAAAAATATTTCAAACTTTGACTTAGTGTTAGGATTACATTTGGCTGCAAGTATCAGAAACCCCAACAAGCAATGGCTTAAATAAATAAGGGGTTTAGTTTTCCACAGGCTTAAAAAGAAGTCTAAGAGTCAGCTATTTAGGCTGCTGTAGCTGCTCAGGGATGGCCTCACGGAATCAGGCTTCCAGCTGCTTCCTCTGTCATCTTTATTGTAGATTTTCTTCTTCTTGGAGGCAGAATGGTGGCTGCACCATTGGAAGCACTGTGTCCATATTCTAGACAGGAAGAAGGCAAAAGGCGAAGGAACTTTTCTCCTGGTGTTTTGTTCTATTGCTGCATAGCAAACCATCCTAGAAGTTAGTGGCTTAGAAGATAGCAGTTTATTATTTCTCACAATTGTATAATCTGGGCTGGCTCAGCCGGCCAGTTCTTCTGCTCTATGTGGTGTCTGCTGGGTCTGGAAGTCCAAGATGGCTGCTTCACCCACGTGTCTGCTACCTCAGCTGGTATGGTTGGAACAGCTAGGGGCTGAGCATGCTTCTCTCTGTATAGCCTTTCCACATGGCCAGCTGCTTCTTCCTCTCAGGGTAGTTGGTCTCAAGGTAGCTGGATTTCATGGTGGCTTGAGAATGCCAGAATGTCACTTCTGCCACATTTTATTTGTCAAACCAAGTCACAAGGTCAAAGAGAAGAGAAATAAACTTCACACGGCCAGCCCTAGCTGCAAGGGAGGCTGGGAATTCGTGTGTTTTGCTTTCTAGCTCTGCAGTAGAGGAGGGCGATGGTGAAGGTGGTTGGAGCGGGTATTGTGTGAGCCATCTTCCAGTTTCTGCTCCACTTCATCTGTTACAGAAATGCGAAAGGGAAGTGAGTCTTTAATGCCCACAAGACATTTTAAAATGCTCTCCCTGTCACGACTCCTTTTGGTACCTCCCTGCAACCCTTCCCCTACACTTGCCCACGTGGCTTTTTGTCTCCCTCCCTTCTCCCTGCTTCGTTCCTCCAGCTCTTTTTATGTAGACCAACTTGGCCTGTAAAGCCTCTTCAGTTTCTGTGTTTTTGTCCCCCTAATTAGTACATTACTTTGGTTATGTGCCACAAACGAGAACCTGGGAGCTGGCCCATCAAGCCAGTCCTTTTCCTTAGAAACCAGGAGAAATGGGCAAGATCATGAATCCTCACACAGTGGTAATTTTGGTCCCTATCACACATGTCTGAGAGTGTGTGTATACGCTTGTGTGTATGTCATAGTCTCTTATCCCTAGACCCCCTGAGGCCCCAACAGCTATGGCTGGAGCCCCAGCGGTGTGTCGCTCCTGATTCTTTCATGGACATCCCCTGTGGTTTCTTCTGTTTAGCAGTAGATGGGATTTCTTGGACCAGATTTCAGGGGTGGGCAGCTGCAGCCCAGTGGCTAGGTCCTCCCTCCACCCCATTTGTGCCTGCAGGTATCTGGAGATCTGTTCGGCAGATGGCCAAGACACCCTCTTCCTGAGGGCCAAGGATGAGGCTAGTGCGAGATCCTGGGCAGCTGCCATCCAAGCCCAGGTCAACTCTCTGAAGCCCTGGGTCAAGGACGAGCTGCAGGCACTGCTGGCAGCCACTAGCACACCTGGGAACCAGGACATCAAGCAGATCGGCTGGCTGACTGAGCAGGTGCCTGCTGGGCCCGGGACTTATCCTTCCCTCTCATCCGCTCCTTGGAGCTGACCCCCTTCCCATTGCCCCTCACTGTCTCACCCCACTCTGGCCCCCTGACCTCTTCCCTTCGCAGTCCTCCTCACTGATGTCTTGCCCCCTACAGCTGCCCAGTGGGGGCACAGCACCCACCTTGGCCCTGCTGACTGAAAAGGAGCTCCTCCTCTATGGCTGTCTCCCCAAGACCCGTGAGGCCCTGAGCCGGCCAGCCCGTACCGCCCCACTCATCGCCACCAGGTATCCATGGGCAGGCGAGGGTGTGTGTCTCCCCCAGAGCTTGGGGGAAGATGTTCTATGGAGACTTCAGAAGCTGGAGACTCCAGCCCCATTCTGCCCTGAGTTATTCCCCAGCTGACCTGAAACAAATCTCTACCCTGTCTGGGCCTCAGTTTCCTCATCTGTAAAATGGGGGCTTGGAACAGAAGGATGTGAGGTCCTGCCTGTCCTCCTTCATTGACATCTACTCTGCTCAACCTTGTGCTTCACAGTTTGGGGGACAGAGAGCTGACCCCAGCAGTCTGCCTTCAGGGAGCAGTCTGGCTGGGGAGACTGACCCAGGAACAGCCTTTACGATGCAGAATTATAGGAACCACTTAACTTTGCCTGGCTTGGTAGGGGAAGCTTTGGGCAGGAGGTGATATCTGAGCGGGACTTTGACAGATGAGTAGAAGTCTGCTTCTTAAGAAAGGGCAGAAGAACATCTCACACAGAGAGAATGGCATGGTCAGAGGTGCAGAGTCCTGAAGGGCTGTGGCCTGTTCATGGATCTGTGAGTGTGCTGTACCCACGTGTAGAAGCTCTGCAGGAAATGGACAGAAATGAGACAGGGAGTTGGCAGGACCTGATCTTGCAGAGCTTCCATTGCCTGGTTAGGGAACATTAGCTTTATCTTAAGAGTTGTGACAGAGTTGAAGGGTTTTAGCCTGGGAGGGAGGTGACTTGGGTTTAAAAAAGAATTTTTTTAAAAGAAGAAGTGTTTGAAAAGAATCCCTGTGGCTGCCACCTGGAAAATGCCCTGGAGGAGGCAGGAGGGAAGCTGGGAGGCTGCTGCAGTCACGCAGGAGAGACCTGGTGGCTGGGGAGGTGGAGGTGGGTGGAGGCAGCAGATGGAGAAGAAAGGCCGCATTTGCATTGGAAGACACATGGGTGGTAAAATTAACCAGGCTTAGAATTTGCCAGATGGGGAGGGTGAGGGAGGTGTCCCGGATGAATGGAAGAACCGGAGGTTGGAGCTTGTGTCTGGGCAGGCAGTGGGACTAGGGGTGGGAGGAGGCCGCAGCAAGATGCTGAGTTGAGTTCAGTGTGTGGGGTACGGATAGGGAGCTTGGCTAGGAAGCCTGGGGACTATGTGTCTGTAGCTCAGGGCTGGAAAGTAGGGGACTGGATATTAGCAGCGGCTCCAAGGGGGAACTGAGGCTACAAGAGTATGTGTGGAGTGAGGAGTGAGGAGAAAAGAGGGCTAAGGGCCAGAACTCTGACGTCTGCTGCCCAGAGAGGGGCAGTGAGTTGCCCAAGGTTACACAGCAAGTGGGAGTCAAACTGCAGAGTATAGACCCTTATGGCCCATGTCTCCTCACTCTGGGCTGGGCTCTGGCCCATGTGTCAGGAGCCTGCTGGCTACTAAGGATAAGCAGGTCATGGATCGCCTACCTAATCAAGCGACTCATTAATGCAGGCCACAAGGGTTTATCGCACACCTACTGTATGCCAGGCGTTGTTTTTGTTGCTGGGAATATAGTGATGAACAATTTAGACAAAAAATTTGTACCCTAGATGATATTCTAGTGAAAAAGACAACAAAAGCCCAACTGAAACAAAAAATAAGTATAATTTCTGGTACCATGATGAAAAGTCAGACTAGTGACTGGCAGGAGTGCTGTTTTAGATAGGGAGGTCAGGAAAGGCTTCTCAGGGGAGATGATATTTGAGCGGAGACCTGAAGGAAGTGAGAGAGTGAGCAATGCAGATAATCAGGGAAGAGTGTACTTGGCAGAAGGAACAGCATGTGCAAAGGTGCTGAGGCAGGAGTGTGCTTGGTCTGTTTGAAGACACCAGTATGGCTGGAGCCATGGGAGCAAGGGGGAGGGTGGCAGGAGATGGTTTCCTATGACTGAATCAGTGCTTATCTCCCCCCATTAGATGGTGAAGGAGTCACAGAGTCCCTTGCCAGGTTACTCCCCACCTTGCCCCAGAACTATTTCTCTGTTGCCTGAGGCCTCATGCTTAGCCCTCTGCCCCCCCTGCCCCCAGGCTGGTGCATTCAGGCCCCTCCAAGGGCTCAGTGCCCTACGATGCAGAGCTCTCCTTTGCCCTGCGCACGGGCACACGCCACGGTGTGGACACTCACCTGTTCAGCGTGGAGTCACCACAGGAGCTGGCTGCCTGGACCCGCCAGCTGGTGGATGGCTGTCATCGGGCCGCTGAGGGTGTGCAGGAGGTGTCTACAGGTGGGCTGAGTGGATCTGGGAGTGCCTCTCTGGCGTTGGGCCTCTAATCCCCAGGGGCATTCAAGCTTCCTTCTTCAGGATGCTTCAGGAGAGGGATAGAAAGTGGGGTTTGAGGTCTCTGAGGGCCCTCTGTTTTGGATGTGCAGGTGTCCTGGAAGGTAGCCAGGTAGGTAGACTCTCTTTTGTTTTTAAAGATTTTATTTTTTTTCCTTTTTCTCCCCAAAGCCCCCCAGTACATAGTTGTATATTCTTTGCTGTGGGTCCTTCTAGTTGTGGCATGTGGGACGCCACCTCAGCGTGGTTTGATGAGCAGTGCCATGTCCGTGCCCAGGATTTGAATCAATGAAACACTGGGCCGCCTGCAGGAGTGCACAAACTTAACCACTCGGCCACGGGGCCAGCCCCCTCCCTTTTTATTTTTGAGGAAGATTGGCCCTGAGCTGCCACCCGTGCCCATCTTCCTCCATTTTTTTAATATGTGGGATGCCTGCCACAGCATGGCCTGACAAGGTCTGCACCCAGGCTCCGAACCAGTGAACCCTGGGCTGCCAAAGCAGAGCATGCGAACTTTAACTGCTGCGCCACCGGGCCGGCCCTGGGAGACTCTTTTTCTTGGGTTTTCTTGCCCTAGCTTTGTGATTCTGCTGGTGAGAGATGGCACTTGGGGTAGGTTGCCAGAAAAAATTCAAGACACCCACTTAAATTTGAATTTCAGATAACAAAAAATACTTTTTTAGCATAAGTATCTTCAGATTGTCCACTGTTTATCTGAAATTCACGTTTAACTGGGCAATTTTGCAGGTCCCTAAGATCTCCAAAAGCCATGCTTGGTGGGTTTGCTGTTGCCTCTATAGGGAGTGGGCCACCTGTCCATGGCAGAGTTTAAGCTCCCCTTTTCCACTTTTGGTACTACTGGAAGTGGGACTAGAAGTGGGCTGTTGGTTCTTTGTGGGCCCATCTTTCTGCATTTTAGGGTGGGAGTGACTCTATGCAGGCTGGATGTACAGATGGCATAAGAGACAGTGAGCCTCCCATCCCTGGTGGTATTCAAGCCCCACTTTTGGAGCTGCCGGTGGGGGCTGGAGCTGGGGCTTGTGGTCTCCAAGGTGCTGGCTATGCTGGTGCTCATGCCCATGTATCCTCCCTGTGCCCATGTGCCCTCCCTGCAGCCTGCACATGGAATGGCCGTCCCTGTACCCTCTCTGTGCACATCGACAAGGGCTTCACATTGTGGGCGGCTGAGCCAGGTGCAGCCCGAGCTGTGCTGCTTCGACAGCCCTTCGAGAAGCTGCAGATGTCCTCAGATGATGGTGCCAGTCTCCTTTTCCTGGACTTCGGGGGCGCTGAAGGAGAGATTGTGAGTGGAGGGGGCAGGGGGCTGTGCTCACCTGGAGGCCAGGCTGGATGGGGCTCCTGACCCTTCTCTCCATCCACCCCGCAGCAGCTGGACCTGCATTCGTGCCCCAAAACCATGGTCTTCATCATCCACTCCTTCCTCTCAGCCAAAGTCACCCGTCTGGGGCTCTTGGCCTAGAGGTCGCCAGATGCATTAGCCCTGAAGAGGGTGTGTCCACCACATGGCCTGACCTGGCCCTCCGCTGACTGCCTGCTCACCGCTGAGCTGAGGGAAGGGAGAGGAAAAGAACAAGGGTGCAGAGACCCAGCCCCTGAGGGAGGCTGGGATATTCTTGGGAACTGGGACCCAGACTCAGGACACAGTGGATCCTGCCTGTGATGGGGTAGCCTCCCTGTTGCCCCCCCAAACCCCCACCAGTGCCTTTTGCAGAGAAATATTTTGTGTACACAGAGCCATTCCGAGCCTGGGACCTGCCCCTGTGGGGATCTTGACCCCAGCCAACAACTGCCAGTCCTCCTAGAGGCCCCTATGCCACCCTCAGAGGCCCCATCTGAAGCTGGGGTCCTAGGCAAGAGAAAGAGGAGGAGCTTTTCTGTTCTTTTCTCCCCTCAGCTCCCCACCTTGGGGCATCTGGTTTTTCTCTTAATCCTCTCCCTCTCCTCCTCACTCTTGGATAAATAAACAGCCTGTGAGCACATAGGCAGCCTGGCCCAGTGTCTGTGGTTTGTGCCTTGGCCCTTGGGTCCTGTGGTGGCCCCTGTAGTGCCAAGATGGATCAGACCCAGGATGGGGGCCCCTTTCCCTGGAGAAGAGCAGGCCTTTAGCCCCAGGGTCAGAAGAGAGTTTATTGATTATCTTTTGTTGAGTAACAAATTACCCCCAAATTTAGCAGCTTAAAACAACAAACATTTATTATCTTTTAAGTTCTGTGGATTAGGAATTTGAGAGGGGCTAAGCTGGGTTGTTCTCATCTCAAGGTCTTTCATGAGGTTACAACCAAGATGTTGGCTGGGGCTGCGCTCATCTGAAGGCTTGACTGGGGCTGGAGGATCTGTTTCCAATATTGCTTGCTCATGGCTGCTGGCAGGAAGCCCCAGTTCCTCACCACATGGGCCTAACCACAGGGCTACGTGAGTGTGCTCATGACAAGGCAGCTGGCTTCCCCAGAGTGAGTGACAGAAGAGAGCCAAGAGGAATCTACAGTGCCTCTTATGACCCAGTCTTGGATGTACATACTGTCACTTCCGCTTTATTCTCTGCATTAGAAGTAAGTCACTAAGCCCAGCCCACACTCAAGGGAGGGGAATTAGGCTCCACCTCTTGAGAAGAGGAGTGTCAGAGAATTTGTGGACCTAGTTTAAAACCATCATCGACAGCCTGAGGCCCCTTTCCTACAGAAGGGAGGACACTTGGAGTGTGCTTCGTGGAACATTCTTTGGAAGCTGTACTATGCTAGCTGGATATGTTTGCCATGTTTATAACTCCCCACTTGTGCGTTGTCCACAAAATCACAGTGACAACAGTAACGGTAGCTTACATTCAGAGGGTGCTTGCTCTCTGCCAGGCACTGTGCATACATTTCCTCATCGGATCCTCACCACACTCCTGTGTGGTAGGCACGACGATCTCCATTTCACAGGTAAGGAAGCTGGGGCTTGGAGGGAGAGAGTGACTTGCCCAAAGTCACACAGCTATGAAATGTCTGAGCCTGGATTCAAACTAGGTCTCTCTGACTTCAGAGCCCTGTTCCCCTTAGATACTTTCTGGCCCTGCACTATCCATTAGAAATGCAATGTGAGCCACATATGTAATCACAAATTTTCTAGTAGCCATATTGGAAAAAGTAAAAAAGATGAACATAATTTCAAGAATATATTTTATTTAACCTAGTAGATCAAAATATTATCACTTCAACACATAATATAAAAATTTATTGGGGCTGGCCCTGTGGCTGAGTTGTTAGGTTCGTGCTCTCCGCTTTGGCGGCCCAGGGTTTCACCGGTTCGGATCCTGGGCATGGACATGGCACTGCTCACTGGGCCATGTTGAGGCAGCATCCCACTACCATAACTGGAGGGACCTGCAACTAAAATGTACAGCTATGTACTGGGGCGATTTGGGGAGAAAAAGCAGAAAAAGAAAAAAAAAGAAGATTGGCAACAGTTGTTGGCTCAGGTGCCAATCTTAAAAAAAAATTATTAATGAAATCTTTTACATTCTTGTTCTCATACTAAGTCTTTGAAATCTGCTGTGTATTTTATGTCTATAGCACGTCTCTATTCAGATGCCAAATTTTCATTGGAAATACTTGATTCGTATTTAGATTTCATAAAATTTACAGTTGAAAAAGGTAGATTCACATACCCAAGTTGTTCCAAACCTACTAAAGTTTTCCAGTAACTGACCTGAATATCAGTTTTTAAATTAAAGTTAAATTAAATTAATTCCTCATTCATACTAGCTACATATCAAGTGCTCAGTAGCCACATCTGGCTTGTGGCTATTGTATTAGACTAAGCAGTTCTAATCGAGCCTCCATATGAAGAAATGGAGGCCCACATGAAGTCACATAACAAGCCAGAGCCAGAGCTGGTTCTGGAAGCCTGGGGAAATGCAGGTAAGCAGAGAGATTTCCAGCCTTTGCCACCTATCCATCTGCCCATCCATCTGTCAGTCCACTGTTCATTGGAGAAATATCTAGTGCATACCTGCTCTGTCCTTGGGGCTAGGGGCTGATTGCTGGGAGCAAGACTGACATGTCCCTATGCATGGGGGAAAGAAATTCAGCAGGGCTCTCATAACCAAATGTGTGACTCAGATTGGACAGACACATGGAAATAGCAAAGAGGCCAGTGGGGACCAGACTTGCTCTGGGTGGTTAGGGGAGGTTTCTCTCAGAAGGAGGCCCGAAGCTGATGTCCATCTGAAGCTTTTAAAAATCAGCTACTGCTGCAATAATGCTGTAGGAAAAAACAACCCTAATCTCAGTGGCCACAGCAACAAACATTTATTTTCATGCTCCAGGAGCTGCATGTTGACTGCAGTTTGACTCTTAGAAGCTGAGCTTGGCTGAGTGGCTTTGGTCCGGGCTGTGGGTTGGGCTCAGGTCTACCCTATGTTTGTTCCTTCTGGAGCCCAGGATGAAGGGGCATCAGCTCCCAGGGTATGCTCGTCTCATGGCAAGTCCATGGAGTTCCAAGGCAAGCAAATTGCACGAGCACATCTGTGTCCTCTGTCTGTGTTGTCTGCTCTCTCTCCACTTGCCAAAATGAGTCATGGAGCTGAGCCTGATGTTGGAGGGGAAGGAAGAGGGGAGGAATAATTGTTCAATAACAGAACTATCATCAACCAGTAGGAGTCAGTCAGGTAGAAGGGGGAATAGCATCCCAGGTGAGAGATTTGAGGTGGGATGGAACATAGGGCTTCCAAACTCCTGGAATCTGGGTTTTTTTTCCATCACTTTCATTGCCTAAGACACAACACCGTCCAAAACTCCACAACATGGCAACTGAAAGTGGACCCTTGTGGATGGAATATGGTGGGCGATGGGGATGGTGGTGGGAAATAGTCCCTGGCTCCTATATGGGCTGGTATGTGTAGTATGGTATGTGGGTAGGATAGCAGGGGATGTTGGCAATGGCCATTGAGTTTGGTACAGGTGGGAGCAGCATAACAGGCACTAGGGAACACCCCTCATACTACCAGCTTGGTCCCTTGGGCAATCAAAACTGGAAAGGGGTAGCTCTAACTCCCTCTGACCTCCTGCCTCCTGCTCTGGTCATGAAGGGGGAAGTTGACATCTCCCTGTGGGGCTGCTAGGAGAAGGTCCAGATTTGAATGAGCACAGCTTTAAGAAGCTGAGAAACCTGGGTTCAAATCCTGGCTCCTCCCTGACTCCCACATTGGAAGTCCTAAAAGTGGTTTCCTTCCAGCTCTCGAATTCCTCTCTTTTGTGATTCTGAGGACAACACTGAGAGTAAAGGGGGAAGGGCCACCGTGAAACAATAAGTAGGACCTGAAACAGGGAGTTGCTGTACCTGGAAGGATAGGGTCCAAGCTTGGGGGTCACCAGGGAAGGAGGAGGGGCATTGTCTGTCCTTGGCATGGTGGGTGAGAGGCTTCTCCCCTCAACATAACTCCCGTCGGGATGCAGGTCCTGCTACCGTGATGGGGCTGTGAGGCATGCGTGCTCCCATCCGTGGCCAAATTAGGACAGAACATCTTCCCTTTGGACTAAAAAATCTGGCAGTAAACCTGAATATTTTTCCAGTTGGAGTGTAGATCACAGAGTGTCCAGGAACTTGTCTCTAGAGTCCAAGGGTTTTCCAGGAATTTTGAAATTTTGTATTTTCACGGTGCTAATTCCTCCAAATGATCAGACCACATCCTAGGTTATCTGGAGAACCACAATAAAAACCAAGACCCATAATACAATTCTTGGCCCATTTTTGCCTTTATTCTTTTGACTGAATTGGCACCCAGCAGTCGTCTAAGGATACAGTGTGAACTGTATTGCAGTGTGTCTCAAACTCTTGGAATCGGAATCACTGCCCCAAGACTCTACGATCTCTTTCTGGACGACTGCCACAGCCTCCTAGATGCTCTCCTGATGTGTCTACCCACCCTCCCACCCCCAGTGCAGTGTATTCTCTACACAGAAGCTGCTTTGCAGGCAAAGAAGCTGGGAGTCAGCAGGGGTGACTAACTTGACCATGGCTATCAGACAGCAAGCAGCAGAGCCGCGATGGGAACCCAGCCAGTCTGCCCTCGAATCAGTCAACCAGTGGTAAGAACAGGGCTTTGGGATCAGACTGGCCTTTGCGTGGATCCCAGTTCTGCCGTGCACTAGTTGTATGAATTTCGGCACTTGACTACCTTTTGTATTTTCAGTTTTCTTGCCTGTAAAATGGGCCAATAATGACCTCAGTTCTAATGAGGAATCAAAGAGGTCAGTTGTAGCAGAGGCCGTCAGTGCCTAATTCAGAGTGCTGGGCCAGTGTCTGCATCTTATTGACAGCACAGGCCTCCCTGCACAGGCAGAGCAGAAGCACAGAGGAATTAACACACGTAGGAGCATCCTTGCACCGTGACTGGTAGTACATGACTACCCTAGCTTCCTCTCCCCTTGGGTGAAGTAATTCTGAGGAATGTGTTCTTTACCATCTCCCAGAGCTCCCCAACAGAATTAAGACCCAGATGCCCACCATGCTAACTGGTTTGATACAACACTTTTTTTTTTTTTTTTAAAGATTGGCACCTGAGCTAACATCTGTTGCCAATCTTTTTTTTTCTTCTTCTCTCCAAAGTCCCCCAGCACATAGTTGTATATTCTAGTTCTAGGTCCTTCTGGTTGTGCTAAAACACTCTTTATTGTCCGTCTCCCCTTCCCTGTTTCATTCCCTGACTATAGTGTTTCCTGAGATCACCTGCCTGCACTCAAATCCTTGTCTCAGGGTCTGCTTCTGGGGAATGCAAACTAAAACATAAAGCGATAATTTATTCAACGGGTATTTATTAAGCTCTTCTAGGAGTCAGACTCTGTGCTAGATCCTGGGGGTATTGCAGTGAACAAGACAGAAGGTGTCCCTGCTGTCGGGGAGCTCAAACGCTGGGTAATAGGCAATGGCAAGAAAACAAATAATGCTGTCATTTTGGATCATGACAAGTATTGTGAAGAAAATGATGTGATGGTGATGGGAGCAGTTTATATGGAGTGGTCGGATAGGGCCTCTCTGAAGAGCTGATATTTAAGCTGAGACATGAAGGATGAGAAAAGGGTCAGCCATGAAACAATTTGGAGGAGCATTCCAGACAGAGAATAGTAAGTACAGAGGCTCTGAGATAAACATGAGCTTGGGGTATTGAAGGAGCAAAATAAAATTATGTAGTCAAAGAGGAGTCAACTAGAGAGAACGTCAGGAGAAGTAAGTAGTAAGAAGTAAGTAAGTAGGTTGGAGAAATAAAAGTAAGTGGAGGCCAGATCATGCAGGCCCTAGGACACTGTAGGAAACCTGGATTTTATTCCAAAGGCAATGGCAAGCCACTGGGAGTTTTCAGCAGAGGAGTGATGTGATCTGAGTTAATAAAACAAACCAACAAACTCTCTTAGGCTCTGTGTGGGAAATGTGTGTAGGAGACAAGGGCAAGGGTGGAAGCAAGGAGATCAGGCAGTAGGCTACCTGTAGTTGTTTTTGATGAGATGATGGTGGCCTGGGCTAGAGTGGAAGCAGGGGAAGAAGAGGAGAGTGGGAAGTGGATAGATTAGAGACATTTTGGAGTTAGGGCTGACAGGACTTGCTGACAGACGGAGTGTGGAGATGGAGGGAGAGGACACATAAATGACTCCTCTGTTTCTCCTAGTGTAACTGAGAGGATGCTTGGGTCATTTACTGAGAAGGGCCAGACGGGCAGGGACAGGTTTTGGGTGAGGATGTGTGTGTGGAAACGAAGAGGTCTGTATTAACTTAAAGGTGGTCATTAGACACCCAAGGAGAGGTGCCACTAAACTGCTAAACTATGGGTCTGTAACTCCAGAGGGGTCCAGGTTGGAGCCATGACTCAGGAGGTCTTTAACCTATAGTGCAGCGCTGTCCAACTGAAATAGAATGAGAGTCACGTATGTAATTTAAAATTCCCCAGTGCCCCCATTAAAAAAGTGAAAAGAAATAGGTGAAATTAATTTAAATAATATATGTATTTAACTCAATATATCCCACATATTATTTCAACATGTAATCAATATAAAAATTATTGATGAGATGTTGTGCATTCTGGTCTTCGACATCAGGCGTGTGTTTTACATTTAGAGCTCACTTAACTCGCACTCGCCACACTTCAACCGCTCACCTGCCCCAGGCCGGCTAGGCGCTCCCGGTGCTTCAGCGCAGCGGGACAGGTTTTTCAAACCCGGGTACCCAGACGCGCCCGGACCGTTCAGAGGAGGCACTTCCGTTGGGACATCCCGGACCGAAGTCGCGGCGGAACGGAAGTCGCGTGTGCGCGCGCAGCGGCGGACGGCCGAGCGGGGTTGCGGGCCGGCTCCGAGGAGCTTCTGTGGCGGGACGTTGGGCCCTCGGGCTGCGGGAGGTGAGCGGCGCGCCGGTGGCGGCGGCCTGTGCAGTTCCCAAGGCTCGCGCAGCAGGGGCGGCGGGGACCGGGAAGCGCGCGGCGTTCAAGGGGAGGACGGCGAGGTGGTTACGGCGCGGACCCTGGAGTCAGACAGTCGGGGGCTGCCCCCCAACCCCGCTGCCTACTCGCTGGTGACCTTGGGCGGGTCACCCCTCTTCCTCCCGAGCCTTGGCTTCGTCACCTGTGAAGTGGGCGTGATAGCAGAACCTGCCTCGCGGGGGTGCCCTGAGCATCGGATACGGTAATCCCGGTGGAGCGCTTAGCACCGCGCCGGACGCAGGGTGACCACGCCGTGAAATGTTTGGGATGCTTTATTGTTTATGTTTATTTATGTTGAGATGAGACTGTTGTCTCATAGTTAGTGCTGACTACCAATTAATTTCCGGGCCTCCACTGAGGCCCCTACGTTGTGCTATGCGAGCACTTTATTTGTGTTTTCACATTTGGTCCTGGCAGCAGACGTGGAGATAGGTACCAGTATTTTCCCCATTTTGCACATGAAGAAATGGAAGCTCCCAGTTACCTGGCTAGGCAGCAGTTGGGCCAGACTCTGACTCTAGGGTCTTAACCACAATGCTCTATAACCACGGTGAAAAGGGGTGTGGGTGGCAAATGTGAAGTTACTGAAAACTTACTGTATGCCACATTGGGTTTTTAATAGCCTCTGTAACTCTCGCAGCACCCCTCGGAGGTATGTACTACTTTTATCCTTTTGTTTTGGATGTGGAATTGGCAGTCAGAGACAGGAATTTGACTTGCCCAGGGTCACACAACAAGTAAGTGGCAGAATGGGTGACTTTAAAGCTCACATTAAAAGTCTGCTCTTATCTGACATTGAAAGTAGGTTAACATTGCTCCTGCCTAAGGTGCTGGTGGTATATACAGCAGGTGATCAGGTTGGAGAGGTAACAGGCCACATCGGCTCATTTTACATGTATGGCACCTGCTAGAATGGGAGACACTGCGGATGTAGAATGAGATTTGTTCCCTGCTTTCAGGGACCTCCCAGCTTATAAGGGATGGCAGAAGTATAAGTAGTAATTAACAGCAAAGTGTGGTGAGTCTTGTGAGAGAAGGAGGTTTTGGGAACCAAGAGGACGACCCCAACCTAGACTTTGGGGATGGTGACCAGGACAGGCTTCCAGGAGGAAGCAGAGACCTGAAAGTAGCAGAGGAGTTGGCCAAGTCAGTAGAGAGAAGATACCAGCTAGAGAGAACAGCATGTATAAAAGCTTAGAAGTGAGTGAAGGTCACTACAAGGATGTCTGGTATCCTGGAGTGAGGCAGTCGGGCCAGAGATGTGGGGTCCATTATGAATGTGTGGTGGAGAGTGTGTCTCTGTCTTGTACTTTGAGTCACTTGAGTTCCTTCTGGGAGGCAACCGCTGTTTCTTATGGGTTCTGGAGATAGTGTGCGCATTTACAAGTAGGTCATTTTGCACGTGTAAGAGTATATCCAGAGGATAAATACTTAGAAATGGAACTGCTTGGTCAAAGGGTTTGTTATGTTTGTAACTTTGATGGAAAGTGGCCAATTGTCCACTGTAAAAGTTGTGCCATTTTCCATTCCCCCAGCCATGTGTGAGGGCCTGGGTGGGGAGTTTGAAGGCAGTAATTTGAGACTCTTGGAGGGTAGAAGGAGTCACTGATCAGACATACAGTGTCCCATGTTAGATACTTTCCTTTTGAAGGAACTCCAAGGAAGATGCCCTCAGACGGTAAGTGGTTTTCACAGTATCGGGAGGCAGTGTAGCAAGATGGCTAGGGGCATGGGCTTCGCAGTAATACAGACATTTGTTTGCATCCTGGTTCGGCTGCTTACTGGCTGTGGGAGCTTAGGCAAATTGGTCAGCCTCTCTATTTCCTCATCTCTGAACGGGGGTAATAATAGTGTCTGTTGCCTATGTTGTGAAGATTTAATGAATTAATACACTTAAACAGCCCTTGGAGGGGCCGGCTCGGTGGTGCAGCGGTTAAGTGTGTACGTTCCACTTCGGCGGCCCGTGATTCCTCGGTTTGGATCCCGGGTGCGGACATGGCACCGCTTGGCAAGCCATGCTGTGGCAGGCATCCCACATATAAAGTAGAGGAAGATGGGCACGGATGTTAGCTCAGGGCCAGTCTTCCTCAGCGAAAAGAGGAGTATTGGCAGCAGTTAGCTCAGGGCTAATCTTCCTCAAAAAAAAAAAAAAGAGGAAAAAAAACCTTCTTATAACTGTTCCTGGCACAAGAGGCTACTTTGGTATTTTGTCAGGGTTTCTCATCTCATCTCCACCGCATCTTTGTTTTGAAAAGAGACTGCCTGAATTTGCATCTCATCTCTGGCACTCCTTTGTGTGATCTCGGGCAAGTTGCTTCAGTTTTTTCACCTGTAAAACAGGGATAATATTATTAAGAGTATCTTCTTTTTGGGTTTTTGTGAGGATTATATGTATTGATACATTTGAAGTGCTTAGAACAGTGCCTTGTACATAGTGTTCAGTAAATGTTGGTAATGTCTGTCATTCTTTTGCAGACTTTGGGCTGTTTTAGTGCCATGCATCCTTTACGGCGTGTCCTCCGAGCACACAGGTGTCTGAGGTGGCGGCCCTTGGCCTCTGTGTCCTGGCTGCTGCTCAGGACCTGCAGGGCATCCTGTAATCTCTCCAGCACCACATGTCCCAGTCCAGAGAGGCAGCAGGAGCATGGAGTTCAAAAGGATTTCAGCTCCAGGCTGGCCACTGGACCGACTTTTCAGCATTTTTTGAGAAATGCTTCAGTTCCTCAAGAGAATCTGTCTTCTCTAGACGTGGAGGACCCACCACCATATCTCACAGTGGATCAGCTTTTAGGAAGGCAGAGAAAAGGTTGGTTTTACTTTTCTTCTCTTTGGGCTTGCTGCTTTGTTCCTTTCCAGCATCCATGGGCTGATTCTTAACTGTTCTTTCGTTACAGACCTGGCTTTGGAGGGTTAACAGTGTGGGAAGGCTGCTAAATTCTGGGATTGTCAAACTGCATGAAGTAACATTAACAGAAAGAAACTTATGGTGGTGGTCCAGGTGACTGAGGGTAGAAGACCTGGGGAGTCCTCTCTTTGGTTACCTGTGGAAACCCTATGATCTCTGTTCTAATTTTTAGATTGTCTTAAGTTATAAGGCAGCTTTCACAATTGGTGCTATAGAAATTCACTCTTTATGCTTAGGCAGAGATTTTCTTAGAAACGTTATGCAATCAGTTAAAATGCCTTAAAAAAAAAGTTTGAAGAGACATTAAGGGACAACCAGATCTCTCCCACTTTGCCCTGTTTCTAGAAAGTATTTCCCTTTTATCATTCTCAAAAGAATTAGGTTGCAATCATTTGGTGCAAATTATTTGTAACTTGCTATTTTCATTTAATATTTTTCCAAATACTATCCTCTTCGTAATTAAATTTTAGAAAAACTTGGTATAAAATATAACATTGTGTTGTACTATGATGTTTCCAACCTCTCCCCTATAGTTAGACATTAGGTTGTTTCAAAAATTTTTATGTTATAAATAACGCTATAATAAGTGTCTTATACACACACACACACACACACACACACACACACGTATACCTGTATAGATAGATATTGCTTCTATTAATTTTTTTTTCCAGAATAAATCTCTAGGAGTTGAATTAGTAAATCAAGGAGTATGTACACCTTGTGACTTCTGCTAAGTATTTTGCTGTCCTTTATAATTTGTTGTCCCCCTCAATCCCTCTCTGACATAAGTGTTGGTGTTGTTTTTCTTTCTTTTTTTTTGGTGAGGAAGATTGCCCTGAGCTAGCATCTGTTGCCAATCTTCCTCTTTTTATTTTCCTCCTCCCCAAAGCCCCAGCACACAGTTGTGTGTCCTAGTTGTAAGTCCCTCCAGTTCTTCTGTGTGGGATGCTGGCACAGCATGGCTTGATGAGCGGTGCGCAGGTCCATGCCCAGGATCTGAACTGGCGAACCCTGGGCCACTGAAGCGGAGTGTGCGAACTTAACCACTATGCCACTGGGCTGGTGCTGGTATTTTCTTTTTTTGACAAGGAAAGTGAGCCAAGGAAGGTTTAAAAAAATTCTGATGTTTTCTCTCTTTCTTTTCTTTTTTTTAAAAATACTGCTATCTTCTAGTGGTTTTCATGTGATTCTTTGTCATTCAACTTTAACTCCATTTGGAATTTATCTGGGTCCGTGGGTTAAAGTGTGCAGGTGGGGGCTGGGGTTGATAACAGGAATTTAGTTCGGAGAGGCTTGCCAGAGTGAACTTGTGTTCTTAAAACTTTGTGCAGGGCCGGCCCCATGGCCTAGTGGTTAAGTTCACGCTCTCCACTTTGGCGGCCCAGGGTTTTGCCGGTTTGGATCCTGGGCATGGACATGGCACCGCTCATCAAGCCATGCTGAGGTGGCATCTCACATGCCACAACTAGAAGGACGCACAACTAATAATACACAACTATGTATGGGAGGCTTTGGAGAGAAAAAGGAAAAAATAAAATCTTTAAAAAAAATTAAGAAACTTTGTGCAAATGTGTTTTATGTCATTATAGCCATGCTTGCTTTCATTGAAGATGTTTGGAGTTACTGTAGGAAGTTGCCTCATTTTTTTTGTGTGTCTTTATGTACCCTCTGCCCACTGCTGCTACCTCTAGAGGCTAGGGAACCTCATTTTGAGAAGGAGTGTAACATGTGGATTTAAATTTCTTTTTCCCTCAGGTGGGTAATCAGTGCTATTGACTAGTCCTCCCTTTTCTAATTGTTTTTTTAACCGTATTTCCTTGATTCTTAGGTGCATGTTTTTCCCATATTTTAAATGACATGGCTTATAACTGGTATGTGTTTATAATGTTGTATGTCTTTTGTCTGAAAGGTTGTCATTAATTTGAGGGTACATCTGGCAATTAATGGTGTCCTCGAATTGAGGCAGCAGGGGATTTAGTGGATAACCAGTTACCTTAGGTGTTTCTGGGGCATTTGGGAAGGAGTCCTTTTGAGACATGTGGTCTCTTTTTGTCTGCCTACCATGGAATCATCCTCTCATTGCAGTCTACCTGGAGACCTATGGCTGCCAGATGAATGTGAATGACACGGAGATAGCCTGGTCCATCTTACAGAAGAGTGGCTACCTGCGGACCAATAACCTCCAAGAGGTACATGTGTTTCCTGCTTCTCCTTATTTCCTGGCCCTCAGGGAAACTGCATTTGTGCCAGTTCTTAGATGCAGTTTCAGGAGCAGGGTACCGCCTGGTGGGAGTGAGTTCCTTGGGTAAAGTGTCTAGCATGGGACTGAGATGTACTTTTGTTCCAGTGATTTTTGAAACTTTTATGGTGGTGTTCACCTTCAGGCAAGTAACTAAGTTAAATATGGGCTTCGAGGAGGAGGGGAATGGGGAGTTAGTGGTTAATGGATACGCAGTTTTAGTTGGGAAAGATGAAATAGTTCCAGAGGTTGATCGTGGTGATGGTTGCACAACACTGTGGATGTACGTAATGCTACTGAACTGTACACTTAAAAATGGTTAAAATAGTAAATTTTATGTTACGTGTGTTTTACTACAGTCAAAAAAGAAGGGGCCGAGGGCAGTGATTCTGCAAGGTTCATTTCAAAGATCATAATTTTCGTTTTTTTCCTTGCTTTCCACTCAGGCTGATGTGATCCTCCTTGTCACATGTTCTATCAGGTGGGAATTTGTTCTTTACCTAGGGAATGGGTATATCTTATATAATAATGCCAGGCTGGCCTGCTATGGAGCTAAGCCAGTGGATTTGCCATTTTACAGCAATGGAGATAGTAATGATAGAGCTGGTTGACATTTGCTGAGCACGTACTGTATGTCAGGTCCTGTGCTGAGCACTGTACATGCACTGATTTAATTCTCACAACAACCCTATGACCTAGGTGCTCTTATCAAACACATTTTATAGAGGAGGAAATGGAGAGTGTGCTGAATCACCCAACTTTTCCTAAGGATTTTCTTGTAGCTAATGTCGCATGCTTCTGAGGTAGCGCCCATCGTAAGGGCTAGGGTGCAGTCAGTGGCGAGGGGACAGAGTTCTTCTGAACAGAGACGGGTGGCATCGTGAGAGGTGAACGTGCCGTGTTTCTCACTTTGTTTCTATGTACAAGCATAGACGTGTTAGTGTTAGTGTTTCCTCAGCTAGCTGTACTCTTGATGAATTAATCCAGCATTTTTGTTCTGAGGGTCTCTTCTGCAAGACACGGAAGTAGGTGCTTTGGGAGATTCAGAAATGAACCTTCCCTGGAACCTGGCTTTAAGGAGCTTAGTCTCATGTGGGAACTAAGACGGATACTAAGACGGATAAATAGCTTTAACACGTGGCAGAAAGCACTAGGTAAAAAAGTCAATAAAAAGGAGAGATTGCTAAGTGGAGGTAACGGGAGAGTTAAAGTGATAGAGTAGTTAAATGGAGAATAAACTCTCCAACAGAGGAGGGTTGAGGAAGGCTTGTCAGGATTTGGAGATGTGCAGGAAGGGCGTCGTTCTGGGAATGGTAAATTACAGCAAGTGGTGCTTCCATTGGCTCCCTGCCTGCCTTCCCTAAGCCTAAGAGGTAGATACTCATTTAAAGAATTGATGGTTATTTTTATTTTCTTCCCACTGACCTACTTTTTAGATTGTTCTGCAGTTTATTTTCAGGTTTATCTCTACCTCTTTTGATCTCTGTAGGGAGAAGGCCGAACAGACCATCTGGAATCGTTTACATCAGCTCAGAGCCCTGAAGACAAAGCGGCCTCGCTCCCGAGTGCCTCTGAGGATTGGGATTCTAGGTATCCGGTAATTTGCCAATTTTGTGAGTTTTGAGACTTGGGCTCCATGGAGCTTTACATGCTAGGGTTTCCCTTAGAGGCTGGATTCCCAGTGTATGAAGAAATCTTATACACCCCCTGCAACTCTTGTACTTAATGTCAGAGACTGTAGAATTAAATGAAATGAAGCTCATGAATGGGCTTTCTGTAGTGCCTTAAAGTAGCAGGTACTCCGAAAGTTGTCTATCCTTCCTAGAGTCTAATGTGGCTTGTTGTGGCACAGAGTCACAGGTAGGAGAGAGTTTGGGGTCTGAAGGGGAAGCGTGAATTTACAATGTAGGCCCCTTTCATCGTGACCCCTGAAGCATGCTCGGTGAAGATCTGGATCTGCACTGACCAGTGTGGTAGCCACTAGCCACAGGTGCTTATTTAAGCTTAATTAAACTGAAGTAATAGTAAAAACTCACTTCTTCAGTCTCACCAGTCACATATTGACTGCTTAGCCACACTTGACTAGTGGCTACTATTTTGAACAGCACAGATAAAGAACATTTCCATCGTCTTAGGAAGTTGTATTTTGCAGCTTTGATCTAGATAGCTGGGAAGCATATTTTAAAAATAATATATTGTACCCTCTTGGTCCCAGAATTTAGTTAATTTATTTAACCTCAAAACAGACTGTTTCAATTGTGGAATAGTTAAATTAATTCCTCTTGATGATGGATCAACACATGGTTGGAGCATGTGCTGTTACACAGATTAATGGACTAAGTGATGCAGGAGGATGGGAGGGTTAGCTGAAACGTTTGGTCCCATTTCACTTCCTTCATTATAGAAGCCCCTGAGTATATATCTGTTAGGAATTTCGGAAATCCTCAAAATAATTTTTTAAAAAATTGTGGTAAGATATATGTAACATAAAATTTACTATTTAAACCCATTTTTTTTTTGATTGGCACCTGAGCTAACAACTGTTGCCAATCTTTTTTTTTTTTCTGCTTTTTCTCCCCAAATTCCCCCAGTACACAGTTGTGTACGTTTTTAGTTGTGGGTCCTTCTAGTTGTGGCATGTGGGATGATGCCTCAGCATGGCCTGATGAGCAGTGCCATGTCCGCGCCCGGGATCCGAACCAGCGAAACCCTGGGTGGCTGAAGCGGAGCACGAACTTAACCACTTGGCCACGGGGCCAGCCTCCCATTTTAACCCTTTTTAGATGTACAGTTCAGTGGCATTAAATACATTCATGTTGTCGTGTACCCATCACCACCATCCATCTCCAGAACTTTTTCATCTTCCCAAACTGAAACAGCATACCCATTAAACAGTAACTCCCTATTCCACCCTCACCACAGCTCCTGGCAACCACCATTCTGCTTTCTGTCTCTATGAATTTCACTACTCTGGGTACCTCATATATGTGGAATCATACAATATTTATCTTTTTGTGACTGGCTTATTTCACTTAGAATAATGTCTTTAAGGTTCATCCATATTGTAGCAGAATTCCCTTCCTTTTTAAGGATGAATAATTTTCCATTGTATGTATATACCACACCTGTTGACGGACACTTGGGTCGCTTCCACCTTTTGACTATTGTGAATGATGCTGCTATAAACATGGGTATACAACCAAGAATGTTTCTTAAACAAATGTTTTCAAAGGGTGATTATAATAAAATGGACTTTTTAATTCAATAGCCTTACTAATAACGATGGTTTTTTAGGATATGGAAGATACCAGCATAGATGATTAACTCATTTCGTATGGGTTTTACAAGTATTATGGGCAAGAAAAGGGATAAAGAGCACAAGTGCAGTTGTATATAAGTTATTTATTTATTTTTTTATTGAAGTATAGTTGACATCCCATATTATATGAGTTCCAGGTGTTCAACATAATGATTCAATATTTATATACCTTATGAAATGGTCACCATGGCGAGTCTGGTAACCATCTGTTATCGTGTAAAGTTATTACAGTGTTATTGAGTATATTCCCTATGCAGTACTCTATTTCCCTGTGGCTTATTTATTTTATAACTGTAAGTTTGTACCTCTTAACTTCCTTCACCCCACTCCCCTCTGGTGACCACCAGTTTGTTCTTTGTGTCTGTAAGTTGGTTTTCTATTTTGTTTGTTTGTTTTGTTTTTTAGATTCCACACGTAAGTAAAATCATACAGTGGCTTTCTCTCTCTGATTCGTTTCACTCAGCATAATACCCTCTAGGTCCATCTGTGTTGTCACAAATTGTAAGATTTCATTTTTTTTGTGGCTGAGGAATATTCCATTTATATATATATATCACATCTTCTTAATCTGTTGATCTATCGATGGACACTTAGGTTACTTCCATATCTTGGCTATTGTAAATAATGCTACAGTGAACATAGGGGTGCATATATCTTTTTAAATTAGTGTTTTTGTTTTCTCTGGATAAATACCCAGAAGTGGAATACCTGGATCCTGTGGTATTTCTATTTTTAATTTTTTGAGGAAACTCCGTACTGTTTTACATAGTGGCTGCACCAATTTACAATTGAGTTTTATTTTTAAAAATAAGTTCCTGACACAAAATAGTTTTATTTGTAGCACCAAGTAATTTTCAGTTGAAAAAAAGGGTGGTTGCTGTCTGGAAAGATTTTTGGGTGGTGGTTGAACTTTCCCTGGGCATTTAATTGAATTACTCTAGGGCCATTTTTCCTGTGGTTTTCTTGTGTAGGAAGATGCAGTTTCAGAGCTATGGAATCGTCGGGCAGATTTGAGCAGTGATGCTAAACTCTTAGAGAACTTTCTGTGTCCTGGTCTCTGATCCAGCTGGAGATAATGTATACTGAGAAGAAGCCATGAGACAGATGAATTTGGGAACGGGTGCTTATTTCTTTTTCCTCCCAGGCTGCATGGCTGAGAGGTTGAAGGAGGAGATCCTCAACAGGGAGAAAATAGTGGATATTTTGGCTGGTCCAGACGCCTATCGGGACCTTCCTCGACTGCTGGCTGTTGCTGAGTCAGGCCAGCAAGCTGCTAATGTGCTGCTCTCTCTGGATGAGACCTATGCTGACATCATGCCGGTCCAGACGAGCCCCAGTGCTACTTCTGCCTTTGTGTGAGTCACTTACCGAGAGACAGGGAATGAACTTCTCCTTTCTCACCTTTAAAATAATGTTAATATCATTACATTAAAAAAATTAATACATGCACATAGTACAAAGACAAAAAATGACATAGTAAGGCTCCCTCACACTGGTCATCCGCAGTCTCCTAGGCCACCTCTCAGAGGCAGCCACGTTAGTAGTTTCTTGTGTAATCCTTTCAGGAGTATTCTTTGCATATACATTCATATACATAATATGAGGTCTTTCCTACCCTCCCTTCTATATTCTTATTTTTTTATTCTTATTTTTTTCTATATTCTTATTTTTTAAGAAAATATATGGGGGCCAGCCCTGTGGCCGAGTGGTTAAGTTCATGCGCTCTGCTTCGGCGGCCCAGGGTTTCGCTGGTTCGAATCCTGGGCGCGGACATGGCACTGCTCGTCAGGCCACGATGAGGCGGTGTCCCACATGCCACAACTAGAGGGACCCACAACTATAATAAATAACTATGTACTGGGGGAATTTGGGGAGATTAAAAAAAAAAGCAGAAGAACATATGTGAGGCTTTCCTCACATCTTTTTTCCCCCTACCCTGATCTTTTAAGTTAAAAAAAGAGATAAAGATCAGGTGATGAAATAGTTCATATTTGTTGAAGAATATGTGGAAAAATAGAAAAACATAAAGAAGAAAGTAAGAATTACCTATATTCCTACCACCTAATGATAAACACTGTTATTTTGGTGTATATCATTCCTGTTCTTTCCTATGTGTTTATGTGTGTATGCTTTGTGTATGTGTTTATTTATAAAAGTTGGCTTGTGGTGTACTTGCTTTTATAGCCTTTTCTTATTTAAAATGGGGAACATTTTTTATGTCATTAAATTTTCTGTAACAGAGATTGGCAAATTGACTTACAACCTGTTTTTGTAAGTAGAGTTTTATTGAAATACAGCCATGCCCATATCTTTACATATTGTCTGTGTCTTCTTTCGCCAATGTAGTGGCAGAATTAAGTAGTTGTTAGGTTGAGTCTCTGCTATATGGTTTGCAAAGCCTAAAATATTTACCATCTGATTTTTTTTTGGAGGAACATTAGCCCTGAGCTAACATCTGCTGCCAATCCTCCTCTTTTTGCTGAGGAATACTGGCCCTGAGCTGACATCTGCGCCCATCTTCCTCTGCTTTCTATGTGGGATGCCTACCACAGCATCCTTGCCAAGCAGTGCCATGTCCTCACCTGGGATCCGAAGTGGCGAACCCCAGGCCGCCCAAGTGGAATGTGCGCACTTAAGTGCTGAGCCACTGGGCCGGCCCCTGATTTTTTTTTTTAAAGACTTTATTTTTCTTTTTTCTCCCCAAAGTCCCCCGGTGCCTAGTTGTGTATTTTTAGTTGTGGGTCCCTCTAGTTGTGGCACGTGGGATGCCGCCTCAGCATGGCCTGATGAGCAGTGCCATGTCTGCACCCAGGATCCAAACCGGCAAAACCCTGGGCCACTGAAGCGGAGTGCACTAACTTAACCACTTGGCCACTGGGCCGGCTCATACTATCTGAATTTTTACAGAAGAAGTTTGACAACCTCTGTCATTTTTATGGCTGTCTGATACTCTGTTGTTGGAAATGTTTAATAAAAAAACAGCTGACGTTTATTTAACAATTCTTCAGTGAATACCTTTGATACATATCTATCCAGAATTATTTCCTTAAGATAAATTGAGGCTTTCATATACAGGATGCAAATGAAAGGAAGTGATTTAACCTGGCATTTAGATCAAGAATGAGTGAGGAATGTAGAACCCTGTGTTTTAAATCCAAGGTCTCAGCTCTTTATACATACTTTATAATATTTATTTTTTTCTGGTCTGCATATAAAAAGTTCAAACCATTTATACATATAAACAGTAGAAAGTCCAGGTGAGGTATGTCTACACCCCATTCCCTCACCAGAGTGGTGCCTCAGGGTAATCACTGTATCCACTAATTACAGTTTGGCTTGTATCCTGCGATTAGATGCTAGATTTTAAAGATAAAAAGTGTCTGCCTTAGTGCTTCTTAGATCTCAGATTGGTCGAGGGTGAGCATGTTGCCAAGAGAATTCAGAGCCAAAGGATAACACCAAGGGAGCTGTGACCTGCTCCTTGGGTTGGACCAGGACATCCTGCTCCTGTTGCTAAGTTCCCGTGCTTTCCTCTTAAGGTCTATCATGCGAGGCTGTGACAACATGTGCAGCTACTGCATTGTTCCCTTCACACGTGGCCGAGAGAGGAGTCGTCCTGTTGCCTCCATCGTAGAGGAAGTGAGGAAGCTTTCTGAGCAGGTAAAGAGTTCTCCAGCCTTTCTTACTGTGAGCATGTTTGTAGTAGGATGAGGACAACCTTTCTGGTTTTGTAGCCTGTGCTATTGCTAAGCTGTACAAGTTTAGAACCATACCTTCCAGAAAGAAAGACCTTGGTGTGCATCTTTGATTTGCTCTCTGTAAGTTATAGGCGGATCCAGTGTGAAGTTTACATAGGAGGCAGTACAGTGGAATGGAGAGAGATGAGTTTAGAATCAGATGATTGTGAATTCTGGCTTCCCTCTTCTCTGGCCTGGTGCCCTGGCACCCTGGCACAGGTCATTTAACTCTCTTCTTCACAATTTCCCCATCTGTGAAAAGAGGATAAAAAAGTACCTTCCTTGATGGATTATTGGAAGGGTTGTTATTCGAAGGATGTAGTAGTTTAAATGTTTTTAAACTACCTGGCACATGGTAAGTTTTCAGAGAATGATTTATTAGTCTGTCTATTCTAGGGAAACCTCCCAAATCTCTGGTTCATCTTATCGCTGAGCCAGCTCACTAGTTGAGGGACAGAGAATAGATGAGGGTATTGAATTAGATCAGAGGCCATAGGGGAGATAACTGTTGCCTTCCTCCTATTGGGAGCTGGTTCATTAGCCCTTGAGGAGGTCTGTTCCCTAACCCTAGGCCCAAATCCTCCAGCCGTGCAGAAGAGGACAGTTGGTGGGAACATTGACCTTTTCTTCCACTAGAGTCTCTGTTTCCTTGCTTGCTTGGCTTGGGAATCATAGGGGCTAGTCCCTGCTCAAGTTCTTATTTTTGTTTTTTTCAGGTGTACGTCATTATATTTTGATTTCAGTGTAGATTATATCATATTCACCACCTAAAGCCTAATTACTATCCATGACCATACACATGTGCCTAATCACCCCTTTCATCCTCCACCCAACCCCCTTCCCTTCTGGTAACCACTAATCCAATCTCTATCTCTCTGTGTTTGATTGTCATTGTTTTTATCATCTACTTATGAGTGAGATCATATGGTATTTAACTTTCCCTCTCTAACTTATTTCGCTTAGCATAATACCCTCAAGGTCCATCCATGTTGTCGCAAGTGGCAAGATTTCATCTTTTTTTATGGCTGAGTAGTATTCCACTGTGTATATATACCACATCTTTATCCATTTGTCCCTTGATAGACACCTAGGTTGCTTCCAAGTCTTGGCTATTGTGAATAATGCTGTGATGAACGTAGGGTGCATGTATCTTTATGCATTTGTGTTTTTGTGTTCTTTGGATAAATACCCAGCAGTGGAATAGCTGGATTGTATGGTAGTACTAGTCTTAATTTTTTGAGGAATCTCCATACTGTTTTCTGTAGTGGCTGCGCCAGTTTGCACACACACCAGCTGTATATGAGGGTTCCTTTTTCTCCACACCCTCTCCAACACTTGTTATTTCTTGTCTTGTTAATCACAGCCATCGTGATGAGTGTGAGGTGATATCTCATTGTAGTTTTTTCATATGCTTGTTGGCCATCTGTACATCTTCTTTGGAAAAACAGCTGTTCGTATCCTCTGCCAAGTTTTTAATTGGATTGTTAGTTTTTTTGTTGTTGAGATGTATAAGTTCTTTATATTTTGGAGATTAATCCCTTATTGGATATATGGTTTGCAAATATCCATATATTTGTTAGGTTGTCTTTTCGTTTTGTTAATGGTTTCCTTTGCTGTGCAGAAGCTTTTTAGTTTGCTGTAGTCCTATTTGTTTATTTTTTCTTTTGTTTCCCTTGCCTGGTCAGACGTGGTACTTGAAAATATGCTGCTAAGACTGATGTCAAAGAGCGTACTGCCTATGTTTTTTTCTAGGATTTTTATGGTTTCAGGTGTTAGATTCCAGTCTTTAATCCATTTTGAGTTAATTTTTGTGTATGGTGTAATCTAATGGTCTACTTTCATTCTTTTGCCTGTCGCAGTCCAATTTTCCCAACACCATGTATTGAAGAGACTTTCCTTTCTCCTTTGTATGTTCTTGGCTCCCTGTTGAAAATTAGCTGTCCATCGATGTGTGGGTCTGTCTCTGGGCTCCTGATTCGGCCCTGGTGATCTGTGTGTCTTTTTTGTCCCAGTGCCAAGCTGTCTTGGTTACTATAGCTTTACAGCATATTTTGAGAGCAGGGAGTGTGACACCTCTACCTCTTTTTTCTCAGAATTCCTGTGGCTATTCGGGGTGTTTTGTTGTTCCATATGAATTTTAGGATTCCGTGTTCTATTCTGTGAAAACTGTCATTGAAACTTTGATAGGGATTGCATTGAATCTGTAGATTGCTTTAGGAAGTATGGACTTTTTTTTTTAAAGATTGGTACCTGAGCTAACAACTGTTGCCAATCTTCTTCATTTTTTTTTTCCTTCCTTCTCCCCAAAGCCCCCAGTATATAGTTGCTTATTCTAGTTGCAGGCCCTTCTGGTTGTGCTATGTGGGACACTGCCTCAGCATGGCTTGATGACCAGTGCCATGTCCATGCCCAGCATCCAAACCAGTGAAACCCCGGGCCACTGAGGCGGTGCCCGCAAACTTAACCACTCAGCCATGGGGCTGGTCCCTGGAGATTTTAACTATGTTAATTTTTCCAATCCAAGAGCACAGAATATCTTTCCATTTCCCTGTGTCTTTTTCAATTTCTTTCAGCAATGTTTTATAGTTTTCAGTGTACAGTTCTTTCACCTTTTGGTTAAGTTTATTCCTAAGTATTTTATTCTTTTTGTTGCAATTGTAAATAGGATTGTATTTTAAATTTCTCTTTTTGCTACTTTGTTGTTAATGTATAGAAACACAACTGATTTTTGTATGTTGATTTTGTATCCTGCAACTTAACCATATTCATCCATATTCATTTATTATTTCTAGAAGTTTTTTCGTGGATTTTTTAGGGTTTTCTTTTTTTTTTCCCCTCCTTCTCCCCAAAGCCCCCAGGTACATAGTTGTATGTTCTAGTCGTGAGTGCCTCTGGTTGTGCTATATGAGACGCTGCCTCAATATGACCTGATGAGCGGTGCCATGTCCATGCCCAGGATCCGAACTAGCGAAATCCTGGGCTGCCAAAGTGGAGCTCGTGAACTTAACCACTCAGCCATGGGGCTGGCCCCCCTAGGGTTTTCCAGATATAAAATCATGTCATCTGCAAATAGTGACAGTTTTACTTATTCCTTTCCAATTTGGATCCTTTTTATTTCTTTTTCTTGCCTCATTGCTCTGGCTAGGACTGGCAATACTATGTTAAATAAGAGTGGTGAAAGTGGGCATCATTGTCTGCTTCCTCTTCATAGAGGGATAGCTTTCAGTTTTTCTCCATTGAGTATGATATTAGTTGTGGGTTTGTCATATATGACCTTTTTATGTTGAGTACTTTCCTTTTATTTTATTTCCTTTATTTTATTCAGAGTTTTTTAAATCATAAATGGATGCTTTATCTGTCAAAGGCTTTCTCTACAGCCTGTTCCAGTTCTAAGTCAGCACTCTGCTTTTGTTCTTATGCTCTGGCAATGCTCTCTTCTCTTCCCCTATCACCAGATTCTCAGTTCCCTGATTTGGTCCCTGGCCGCTCACAGGCACTGTGAGGTCTTCTCCATAGCCCACCTCTCCAAGTGCTTTCTGGTCTCAAGTTGTCCCCTTCTCCCCTTCCAGCTCCCCCATAGTACCACAACTCACTCTTTCAAGATAGAGACAGTTTGTTTAAGCAGATTGAGGTAATGACAGAAACTCCCTAACCTTTCTAGGTTATTTGCATATAAGGGAAGAAACTTAGTAACATTAAAGTGAATCTTAGTGAATTCAAAGCTATTGACTTGTGAAGAATTAAGATTCTGCATTGTGTTTTAAAGTAGTTGTTAGTCATTTATTTTGCTTAGAGAGTAACTTTTTAAAAGATTTTTGTTTATTTAGATTTTTAAACTACAGTTGCAAAGATAATAGAATATTGTTCCTTTAACAGAATGTTGTTTATGCATTCAAACAATGGTTATGGATTGGAAGTTGTTTAAGTAAGAGGCCTTTTTTTAAAGACTCTTTATCTTTTTATATGAAAAAAAATTTAAATATGCAGAAAAGCAGAATAGTATAATGACTTCTCTCTCCCAGCTAACAATCACTTAAATTTAATAATTATTACTTTTTGCCTTATTTACTTTTATCTATTTTTTTGTTGTTAATAAAGTATTTCAAAATACAGCATGATATTTCACCATTAAGTAATTATGCATTTCTAAAAAATAAGGATATTTTCGATACCATTATTCTAACACAGTTAACAAAATCTACTACTATCATCTCCTCCTCGTCCACCCATATTCAAATTTTCCCAATTGCCCCATAACTCTTTGCATTTGGTTGTTATTTCTTTTCTTTTTTTTTGAGGACGATTAGCCCTGAGCTAACATCTGCTGCCAATCCTCCTCTTTTTTTGCTGAGGAAGACTGGCCCTGAGCAAACATCTGTGCCCGTCTTTCACTACTTTATATGTGGGACGCCTACCACAGCATGGCATGCCAAGCAGTGCCATGTCTGCACTTGGGATCTGAACCAGTGAACCCGGGCCACCAAAATGGAATGTGCAAACTTAACCACTGTGCCACTGGGTGGGCCCTGTTATTTCTTTTTATATGTGTTTGTATTTTACTTAGTTTTGTATCTTGCTTTTTTTTAAATAAACCTTTTGTTCTGGAATAACTTTAAATTTTCAGAAAAGTTGCAAAGATAGAGTTACCTGTAATGTTAACATCTTACTTTGGTGTATTTGTCAAAACTAAAAGATTAAGACTGCTGGTACATTCCTATTAAACTACTTCAGACTTTATGCTGGTTTTGCCAGTTCCCCCACTAGTGTCTTTTTTCTTTTTCAGGATCTAATCCAGGATCGACATTGCATTTAGTATATCCTGTTTTTTAAATTAACATTATGTCACAACTTGTAAAAATAAATAGTCTTTATAGCTACTAGAGATGTGACAGTTAAAGATGCATTGAGTTGTCCTGGAGTGGGATTATGATCAGGAAAAATAAAGTTATTAAAAAAAATATTTTTATGTAGTTGTGATCTTACTGTCTAAGCAATTTTGTATCCTGTCCTTAATGGTGTGAGCATTTTCCCATGTCACTGATAGCTTTTAGCTTTATTTTTGTATCATTGTGGCTTTCCTTGGTGTGGACACACTGTGATTTACTTGTAGGACAACAGCTTTCAAATTGCTTTCAATTATTCCCCTATTAAAACTGTGCTGTGTAGAAGTACATCTCTATGCATTAATCTTTGTTCATCTTATGGTTATATCCATAAGATAAATTCCTAGACATGCCATTATTGAATAAAAGTTAGAAAAAAGTTATAAAGGACATTATTTGGACAATTGGTGAAAGTTTGATTTATTTGAATGTGGATTAGATAATGGTATTGTATCAATACCTCTAATTTTGATAATTGTCCTGAGATTATGTGGGAGAATGTTCTTATTTTTGGGAAATATATACTGAAATATGTAGGGGTAAAAGAGTCTGATGTTTGCAACTTGTTCTCAGAAGGCTTAGAAAAATGTGTGCTTGTACACGTGTGTAGAGAGAGTGTATATGAATGTGTTAATGTGAATGATAAACAAGTGGGGCACAATGTTAACAATCAGTGAAACTGGGCAAAGAGTAAATGGGAGTTCTTTGTACTGTTATTGCAATTTTTTTGTAAGTTTGAAATTATGGCAAAATTAAGTTACAAAAAATAGTCTTTATAGCAACCATTATTCTTTTTCTTAAATTTTATGATGCAAATTTTCAAACACAAGTTGAAAGATTAGTGCAATAAACATGACTGTTAACATTTGTTGTATTTGCTTTATCTGCCTATCTCTATAGATATATAAATATATTTTTTCTGAACCATTTGAAAGTAAGTTGTAGACATCAGGCTACTTAACCCCAGATACTTCAATATGACTCTTCACAGAATAAGAATTTTTCCCCTCATAATGATAATACTATTATCACATGTAGGAAATCTAGCAATTAACTAATATTATGTAATACATAGTCCATAGTCAAAGTTCATTAATTGTCCCAAAATTTCTTATTGCTGTTGTATTTTCAAACCAAGATCCAGTCAAGGTTTGTGTAGTTTTATTTGGTTTTTATATTTCTTCAATCTATCTTAATCTAAAATAGCTCTTCCATGTTTTTGTTGTTAGCTTTAAATCATGCATTAATCTTTTGAAGAGACCAAATTGAAGCAATTTGTCTGATTGCTTCCTCATGTCATCATTTAGAATATTCCCCTGAATTCTAGTAAACTGAAAGTTAGGTGTAAAAGCTTGATTTGATTTAGGCTAGATATTTTTGGCAAGAATACTTTGTAGGCGATGATTATATGACGTTCAACTGACAGAATGGTGTTATAATTTGATTTATGGTGTCATAAATTAACCATTATTATTGAGCATTGAGTTTACATCTAGTTTTTTGCTATTCTAAAAAATACTTTGAAGATTGCTTTTTATGTAGGTTTTTATTCTCAAGTTCAATTCTTCAGACGAGATGCCCAAACATGAAATTATTGGGTTAAAGACAGAACACATTTATGGATGGCTCTTGGTAGGTTCAGCTAATTTTAATTAGTGATTTGGTGTGAAGGTACCAAACAAGTTTTTAAATTGCCTCCAATATACTTATTTTTTCCAATATGTTTTCCCTTTTTCAGGGGCTGAAAGAAGTGACACTCCTTGGTCAGAATGTTAATAGTTTTCGGGACAATTCAGAAGTCCAGTTCAATAATGCAATGTCCACCAGCCTCAGTCGTGGCTTCTCCACCAACTATAAAACCAAGCAAGGAGGGCTTCGTTTTGCTCACCTTCTGGATCAGGTCTCCAGAATAGATCCTGAAATGAGGATCCGTTTCACCTCTCCCCACCCCAAGGACTTTCCTGATGAGGTGAGTATCGATAGTTAACTGTGCCAATCTGATATCAGTATCCTTAAGCATGCCAAAGGCTGAACCAGTAGGATGCAGCAGAGGCCTCGAGTCTTGCTCAGGGATCCTGTGGTGTATTGCTATATTGCCCTCTGAATCTACTGGTCCTTTGGAAAGATTTAAAGTCTACCAAGGTAGGGGCAGAGATAGGTCTGATATTAACGGGAGGTTAAGACCACCTGTTGGGACCATGAAGGCTGTGCAGAGAGAGGTTTTAGTACAAGGTGGTATGGGTTGGACAAGAAGGGAGGCAATATGATATGCAGTGGGAAGTATCCAGACTTTGGCCTCAGACAGACCTGAGATCATTCCTAGCTCTTCCAGGGCTTTACTAGTAGATGTGACCTTTTCAACTTACCATCTTCATCTGTAGAATGTGGTTAATAATCACGTTCTTCTTTGGGTTGTTAGGTAATAGATATAACATGTGGAAGGTACTTAGCAAAGTGCCTGGTATGCAATATGTAGCCCACATGTGAAGCCTTTTTTTTAGTTGAGTTCATAATAGGTTACATCATTGTGAAATGTCAGTTGTACATTATTTCTTGTCCATCACCACAGAAGTGCTCCCCTTCACCCCTGTGCCCACCCCCCACCCCCCTTCCCCTGGTAACCACTGAACTGTTTTCTTTGTTCCTGTATTTGTTTATATTCCACATATGAGTGAAATCATCTGGTGTTTGTCCTTCTCAGTCTGGCTTATTTCTCTTAGCATAATACCCTCCAGGTCCATTCATGTTGTTGCAAATGGGATAATTTTGGCTTTTTTTATGGCTGAGTAGTATTCCATTTTATATATATACCACATCTTTATCCAATTGTCGGTCAATGGGCACTTGGATTGTTTCCATGTCTTGGCTATTGTGAATAGTGCTGCAATGAACATAGGGGTATGTATGTTACTTTGGATTATTGATTTCAAGTTGTTTGGGTAGATACCCAATAGTGGGATAGCTGGGTCATATGGTAGTTCTATTTTTAGTTTTTTGAGGAATCTCCGTACTGTTTTCCATAGTGGCTGCACCAGTTTGCATTCCCACCAGCAGTGTATGAGGGTTCCCTTTTCTCCACACCCTCTCCAACATTTGTTATTTTTAGTCTTATTGATTATAGCCATTTTAACAAGTGTAAAGAGGTATCTTAGTGTAGTTTTGATTTGCATTTCCCTGATGATTAGTGATGTTGAACATCTTTTCATGTGTTTGTTGGCCATCTGTATATCATCCTTGGAAAAATGTTGTCATATCCTCTGCCCAGTTTTTGATCAGGTTGTTTGTTTTTTTGTTGTTCAGTTGTGTGAGTTCATTATATATTAGGGAGATTAACCCCTTGTTGGATATATGATTTACAAATATTTTCTGCCAATTGGTGAGTTCTCTTTTTGTTTTGATCCTAGCTTCTTTTGCGTTGCAGAAGCTCTTTAGTCTGATGAAGTCCCCCACTTGTTTATTTTTTCTTTTGTTTCCCTTGTCTGAGAGGACATGGTGTTTGAAAAGATCCTTTTAAGTTTGATCTCAAAGAGTATACTACCTGTATTATCTTCCAGGAGTTTTATGGTTTCAGGACTTATCTTTAAGTCTTTGATCCATTTTGAGTTTACTTTTGTGTGTGGCGTGAGATAATGGTCTATTTTCATTCTTTTGCATATGGCTGTCCAGTTTTCCCAACACCATTTATTGAAGAGACTGTCTTTTCTCCATTGTATGTTCTTGGCGCCTTTGTCAAAGGTTAGCTGTCTATAGAGGTGTCGTTTTACTTCTGGGCTTTCAGCTCTGTTCCATTGATCTGTGTGCCTGTTTTTGTGCCAGTACCATGCTGTTTTGATCACTATGGCTTTGTGGTACATTGTGAAGTTAGGGATTATGATGCCTCCAGCTTTGTTCTTTTTTCTCGGGATTGCTTTAGCAATTCAGGGTCTTTGGTTGCCCCATATGAATTTTATGATTCTTTGCTCTATTTCCGTGAAGAATGTCATTGGGATTCTGATTGGGACTGCATTGAATCTGTAGATTGCTTTGGGTAGTATGGACATTTTAACTATGTTTATTCTTCCAATCCGTGTACATGAAATCTCTTTCCATCTCTTTATGTCGTCATCTATTTCTTTCAATAATGTCTTATAGTTTTCATTGTGTAAGTCCTTCACCTCCTTGGTTAAATTTATTCCTAGGTGCTTTATTCTTCTAGTTGTGATTGTAAATGGAATTGTATTTTTTTTTTCTTTTTTGAGGCACATTAGCCCTGAGCTAACATCTGCTGCCAATCCTTCTCTTTTTGCTGAGGAAGACTGGCCCTGAGCTGACATCCGTGCCCATCTTCTTCCACTTTATATGTGGGACGCCTACCACAGCATGCCTTGACAAGTGGTGCATGGGTCTGCACCTGGGATCTGAAGTGGTGAACCCTGGGCCACCAAGGTGAAACGTACAAACTCAACCACTGTGCCACCAGGCTGGCCTAGAATTGTATTCTTTTTTTTTTTTTTTTTTTTTTGAGGAAGATTAGCCCTGAGCTAACTACAGCCAATCCTCCTCTCTTTGCTGAGGAAGACCAGCCCTGAACTAACATCCATGCCCATCTTCCTCCACTTTATATGTGGGCCACCTGCCACAGCATGGCTTGCCAAGCAGTGCCATGTCTGCACCTGGGATCTCAATCGGCAAACCCAGGGCCACCAAAGCGGAACATGTGAACTGCTGTGCCAGTGTGCCGGCTCCCCCGCAATTGTATTCTTGAGTTGTCTTTCTGTAAGTTTGTTAATGGAGTATAGAAATGCAGCTGATTTTTGTAAGTTGATTTTGTACCCTGCAACTTTACCGTAGTTAGTTGTTAATTATTCCTAATAGTTTTCTGATGGATTCTTTAGCGTTTTCTATATATAAGATCATGTTATCTGCAAACAGCAAGAGTTTCACTTCTTCACTCCCTGTTTGGATTCCTTCTATTCCTTTCTCTTGCCTAATTGCTCTGGCTAAAACCTCCAGTATTTTGTTGAATAAGAGTGGTGATAGTAGGCATCCTTGTCTTGTTCCTCTTCTCAGAGGAATAGCATTCAGTTTTTCTCCATTGAGTATGATGTTGGTTGTGGGTTTGTCATATATGGCCTTTATTATGTTAAGGTAATTTCCTTCGATCCCCATTTTGTTAAGAGTTTTTATTATAAAACAAAAAGAGTTTTTATTATAAATGGCTGTTGGATCTTATCAGATGCTTGCTCTGCATCTCCTGAGATGATCATGTGGTTTTATTCCTCATTTTCTTAATGTGGTGTATCACATTGATTGATTTATGGATGTTGAATTATCCCTATGTCCCTGGTATAAATCCCACTTGATCATGATATATGATCTTTTTGATGTATCATTGTATTCAGGTTGCCAGTATCTTGTTGAGGATTTTTACTTCTATGTTCATCAGTGATATTGGCCTATAGTTTTCATTTTTTGTGTTGTCCTTGTCAGGCTTTGGTATCAGAGTGACATTGCCCTCGTAGCATATGTAAGGAAGCGCTCGTCTTGCCTGATGTTTTGGAATAGCTTGGGAAGAATAGGTATTAAATCCTCTCTGAAAGTTTGGTAGAATTCTCCAGGGAAGTTGTCTGGGCCTGGGCTTTTGTTTTTTGGGATGCTTTTGATTACTGTTTCACTCTTTACTTGTGATTGGTCTATTCGGATTATCTGTTTCTTCTTGATTCTTTGTTGGGGGGTTGTGAGAGTCTAAGAATTTATCCATTTCTTCTAGATTGTTCATTTTGTTGGCATATAGCTTTTTGTAGTATTCTCTTATAATCTTTTGTATTTTCTGTGGTATCCGTTATTTCTCCCCTTTCATTTTTAATTTTATTTATCTGAGCTTCCTCTCTTTTTTTCTTTGTAAGTGTGGCTAGGGGTTTGTCAGTTTTGTTTATCTTCTCAAAGATTCGGTTGTTTCATTGATCCTTTCTACTACATTTTGTTTCAATAGCATTTGTTTCTGCTCTGATTTTGATTATTTCTCTCCTGCTGACTTTGGGCTTTGTTTATTCTTCTTTTTCTAATTCAGTAAGGTGTAGTTTGAGATTGCTTATTTGGGATTTTTCTTGTTTATTAAGGTGAGCCTGTATTGCGATGAATTTCCCTCTTAATATGGCTTTTGCTGTATCCCATATGAGTTGGTAGGGCATGTTATCATTTTCATTTGTCTACAGGTATTTTTTGATCTCTCCTTTAATTTCTTCAATAGTCCATTGGTTGTTCAGTAGCATGTTGTTTAGTCTCCACATCTTTGTCCCTTTCTCAGCTTTTTTCTTGTAATTAATTTCTAGCTTCATAGCAGTGGGATCACAAAAGATGCCGGTTATTATTTCCATCTTAAATTTATTGAGGCTTGCCTTGTTTCCCAACATATGGTCTATCCTTGAGAATGTTTCATGCACATTTGAGAGGAATGTGTATTCTGCTGCTTTTGGATGGAGTGTTCTGTGTGTGTCTATTAAGTCTAACTGGTCTATTTTATTTAATTTGGCTGTTTCCTTGTTGATTTTCTGTCTGGATGATCTGTCATTTGATGTGAGTGGAGTGTTGAGGTCCCCTCCTATTATTGTGTTATTTTTAATATCTTCCTTTAGGTTTGTTAATAGTTGCTTTATGAACTTCAGTGCTCCTGTGTTGGGTGCATAGATATTTATAAGCGTTATTTCTTCTTCATGGAGTGTCCCTTTGCTCATTATAAACTGCCGTTCTTTGTCTCTCTTTCCCTGTCCTATCTTGAAGACTACTCTGTCTGATATAAGTATTGTGACACCTGCTTTCTTTTGTTTGCCTTTAGCTTGGAGTATCGTCTTCTATCCCTTCTCTCTGAGCTGGTGTTTGTCATTGGAGCTGAGGTGTGTTTCCTGGAGGCCGCATATTGTTGGGTCTTGTTCTTTAATCTATCTTGCCACTCTGTCTTTTGACTGGAGAATTCAATCCATTTACATTTTGGGTGATGATTGATCTATGAGGGCTTAATGCTGCCATTTTATGACTCGTTTTCCGGTTCTCCTGCATTTCCTTTGTTTCTTGTCCCATGTGTTTCAGTCTACCAATTGAGTTATGTAGTTTGTTATATTGTGTTTGTTTTTTTCTCCTTATTTATTATTTGTGTCTCTGTTCTGCTTTTTTGTTTAGTGGTGACCATGAGGTTTGTATTCAAAATCTCGTGGATATGATACTCTCTTTTCTGATGGCCTCTTATTTTCTTTTAGATAAGATAGTCCATTGTCTGTTGGCCTCTTATTTTCTCAGACTAAACTGATTCAGTCCCTCTCCTCTTCCCCTCCTAAGTTGTTTTCCTCACATTTTATTCCATCTTGTGTTGTGAGTTTGTGATTAAAATAACAGGATTATCTTTGTTTTTGGTGTTTTCCTTCCCTTTATCTTTAATGTTACACTTGAGTAGTTGCTAACCTGTTCTGATGTATAGTTACAGTTTTCTGATTCTGTCTTCCTATTTATCTCCTTACTCCATGCTTTGTAACCCTTGTCTCCCTTTCTTTGTTTTTTTCAGGTAGGAGGGCCTTCTTGAGGATTTCTCGTAGTGGAGGTCTTGTGACTACGAAGTCCCTTAGCTCTTATTTATCTGGGAAAGTTTTCATTTCTCCATCATATCTGAAGGATATTTTCACTGGATAGAGTATTCTTGCCTGAAAGTTTTTGTCCTTTAAAGATTTGAATATGTCATTCTAGTCTCTCCTAGACTGTAAGGTTTCTGCAGAAAAATGTGCTGAAAGCCTGATAGGGGTTCCTTTGTAGTTTATTTTCTTCTCCCTTTGCTGCCTGTAGTATTTTTTTCTTTGTCATTCACTTTTGCCAGTTTACTACTGTATGCCTTGCAGTAGGTCTTTTTACACTGATATATTTAGGAGATATGGTAAGCTCTTCCACGTGGATTTCCATCTCCTTCCCTAACTTTGACAAGTTCTCTGCTATTGTGTGAACACGCTTTCTGTTCTAGTCTCCTTCTGTTCTCCCTCTGGAATACAACATAATTCTTATGTTGCATTTCCTAGTTGAGTCAGATATTTCTCGGAGGCTTACTTAATTTCTTTTTAGTTTTAGTTGTCTCTCCTTTTCTATCTGGTGTATTTCCATGTCTGTCCTCGATTATGCTGATTTGCTCCTCTATGGTGTCGGCTCTAGTGTTCAGGGAATCCATATTTTGTTTTATCTCGTTGATTATGTCTTTCATCTCCAATATATCTGATTGATTATTCTTTGTAGTTTCAGTCTCTTGTGAGGTAGCTCCTGAACTCATTGAATTGTTTCTGTACATTCTCTTTTAACTCGTTGAGATTTTGATGATAGCTATTTTGAATTCTCTTATTTAGATTACATATTTCTGTGTCTTCAGGACTGATTTCTGGGTATTTGTCATTTTCTCTCTTGTATGGAGATATAATTTCTGATACTACTACAGGGTGTGGCTTTGTTCTTTTGCTGGTGTTATTTGTCCTGGTGTTATTTGGTCTCAGTTACCACCTGTTGCCACTGGTTGGGGGCCAAGAGCTGCGTATTCTGAGCCCTCTGTGATCTGCCAGGATCCCAGGCGCTGGAGCCAGCAGTGGGTGGGTTGGGGGGAGGGGCGCTTTTTTCTGCTTGCTCTCAGTGTTTCCTTGCTGTGCTCTCACTGTCTGATCTCCTGGGGTGTTGGCTTGATAAGGTCACCCCCTGCGAAAGCTTTCACCTTGGTAGGGGCCTTCCCTTAGGCTGCAAGGGACCTTGGGGATCTTTGATGTTCCCACGAATGAGCGTCCCCGTCCCCCTTTCCTTCCGTCTCAGAGGCTGCGTGCAGTCTCAGATTGCAGTCTTTTGGGGAGGGAACGAAGTTTTCTCTTACTGTGTTCCACCTCCTCCGAGGGGCACTCCAGCCTCTCTTCCCTCCGATGCGTGGCTGCTTGGGTCTCAGACGTCTTTTGTGTTGTGTGGATGTCCTCTGTTGGAGTATGAATGTCCTTTTCATTGTGTATTGGAGGGGAGCGATTGCCGGAGAACTCACTCCGCTGTGATGCTGACATCACTCTGTAATGGGAACCTTTTTTTCTTTAAAGGTTTTTTGTTTCAGTGAAATGTCTTTTGGTCTCCTCCCTACCTTTACCCCTCTGGATTATTTATCTTCTTACTGAGTTGTAAAAGTTCTTTATGTGTTCTTGATACAAATCCTTTGTCAATATATTTTTTCAAATGTTTTCTCCTAGTTTTAGTTTCTTGATGGTATCTTTTAAAGTGGCTAATTAGTTTTTATATTAGATGAAACGAATGCCATTTATTTTTCTTGTGTCAGTACTACCTGTGAATGGCCCTCTCGCTTAAATCTGACCTCTACTTGCGTTCTTTACTCTTTGAAAGCAGAGATGCCATCAGGTGAAATGTCTGAGGCAGATAGAACATGGCTTGAGCAGAAGTAAAGGATTTGGGTAATTCATGTGTTTGGGTTAATCAGCCTCTTAATTACTTGAAAATTAAGCTTGGTGGAGAAACAGTGGGGGCTGTTTTCTTTCGACAAGATTTGGTGAGACTTTAATGACCTTCTATGTGTTCTATTTGACCAGGTTCTGCAGCTGATTCATGAGAGAGACAACATCTGTAAACAGATCCACGTACCAGCCCAGAGCGGGAGCAGCCGTGTACTGGAGGCCATGCGTAGGGGGTCAGACTTGCTTGGGGAGGGGGCATCCTGCACCTTTTCCATGTTTCCTTAAGGACCAAACAGGGTCTAAGAACCTAGCACACTGTGTGGCACATAGTAGCTGCTTAGTAAATGTTTATTATATATGAATAGACCTGTGGACATTGAAACTTGCTTCTGTTCGGTCTATAAGTATAGACTAAGGACTCAATTTCATTTGTGGCATGTTTTTTATTAAGCACCTACTGTGTGGCACACTCTGAGGTTTTAATCCTTTAGTTTTTAACATTAATGTTGTTGAGTTGGAATTTAAATATAGCTCTATGTGTTCACTTACTTTGGGAACAATAAATATTGCGGAGGTAAGACTGAAAGGAGAATGTGACAAATGGCACGCTGTAAGGAACTATGCTTTGTCTTGTTTTCCACATTGGCAAAGAGTTTTAGAGATCCTCTTAAATGTTAATCTGTCTTCAATTGTTAGTTAAATAAAAAATATGTATTTTTTTTTAAAAGATTGACACTTGAGCTAACATCTGTCGCCAGTCCTTTTTTTTTTTTTACCCCTCTTCTCCCTAGAGCTCCCCAGTGTGTAGTTGTATATTCTAGTTGTAGGTCCTTCTGGTTGTGCTGTGTGGGATTCCACCTCAGCATGGCCTGATGAGTGGTGCCATGTCCACACCCAGGATCTGAACTGGCAAACCCTGGGCCGCTGAAGCGGAATGTGTAAACTTAACCACTTTGCCACAGGGCTGGCCCCAAAATATGTATTTTTAATATTTAAAGTAATTTATGGTCTTGAGCTAAAAATTCATAGCCTCTGGACTAGGTTACAGTACAGGATTTGGATCAAAAGGGCCCTTTTGGATACTTTAACCTACTTTTATACCATCCTATGTGGATGAGAAATGGTTATGTGTGGTAAGTCATAGTGTCATCTTTTTATACCATTCATTTAAAAAAAATGGGTTCATCTAAGCCTTTTCTTTTCTTTTGTTTGTTGCAGATATTCAAGAGAAGCTTATGTGGAGTTAATTCATCATATCAGAGAGTCTATTCCAGGTACATTTAAGAAACATACTCTGCTGACCACATTACTCTACTGGTGACAGCAGTCTTCTTGGTGAGATACAGGCAACACCTGTGGCAGTACCTTGTGACACCTTTACACTTCTTTTCCTCCTCGTCACTTCTCTCTCTCTCTTTTTACTTCTCTCTTGGTTGTGCTAGAAATCCTCAGAGGTGTGGATCGGCTTGTGATGTCAAGGTTAAAGAGATTCCTTTTCTATGGTCTTTGTGTTTCTGAGCGTAAGAGAGAGACTTTGTTCCATCTTGCTAGCTGGCAAAGTTATGGTTTAAATTAGTTCTGATTTGGGGCAGTTGAGATCTTTGAAACTGTGTACTTAAGGGTAATTCCTTTTCTCTTATCCCAACCCTGACACTTTTTTCTCTTTTCTCTTCCTCCTAATACAATTACTCTGTAGTCTTTTAGTTTAGATTTGGTTGACAATGTCTATAATTTTTTCCAAATTTCAGATTATTGTACCTGTGTTACGCATACATACTGTCATTTTGAGTGTGGAGGTTCTCTGTGCTGCAGTTTCCTCATCTACAAAATGGAGTTAATAGTACTCACCTCATTGGATTGTTGGGATAATTAAATAGATTAAATGAAATAGACTGTAAAGTAGAGTGTTTAGTAAGTATTCAGTAACTAGTAGTTATTGCTATCTTAAATGAACATTGTGTTAAAACTAACTTCAAAAGTATATGTTTGTATGAGGCAGTGCCAGGTTTTCATTAGTAAAAGCAGGACCAGTTTGAAAATGTGGACTTCTACCATGTCTGTAAATCCGACATTTGAAGTGAAAATCCCCTTTCTGGTGCTGAGGGGAATGTGGACTGAGAAGCCAGGCTCTGGCATGGGAACACTGTAGACAAGCAAGGCTATCCCACTTGCTCTATAAGTGCTGTTCTGCTTAATCTGGGCTGGGTATCTCCAGGGGAGGCCTTATGATTGCTCTCCCTCCTTCTCTAACCCCCAAGTGCCAAAGGCTTCTCTTGAAGGTAAGCAGCACTGACGTGCTGTCCTTTGTTGTGTGTCACAGGTGTGAGCCTCAGCAGTGATTTCATTGCTGGTTTTTGTGGTGAGACAGAGGAAGATCACCTCCAGACGGTCTCTTTGCTTCGGGAAGTTCAGTACAACATGGGCTTCCTCTTTGCCTACAGCATGCGACAGGTGAGCCCTGGGATGGTGCAGGAGCTACTTCTGTGCTGAGACTGATGTCATTCCTGACCAGTGTCTGTTTCAATGTAGACAACTGGGAAGAAAAGAAAGTGGCAGCTTGGCAGCCCTTGAGAAACCACAAGGATCTTACCATTAATTTCTTTACTTTTTCTAATCACCCTGTCTACTATTTTACACAATTCAGCAATTTGAGATGAAAAATGATTACTTGTGCCAGTATTCCTCTTCATTAGAATATTTTAAGTTATGGTTAGGGTGTTTAGAATTTGAAGGTGGAGGGAGAGACACTGTTGTTTTTACAAGAAACCTAAAATCACTTCTCAACATGTAGAACTTCTTTTTTGGCCTACAGATTTGATTTTACAGAGGTACCTTGTTGCCCTCACAGCCTGCCTCAGCTGTTTTTAGTTTTCATTTTCTAGGCCAAGTGAACCCACCAATACCCACTTTAGAGATTGTCCTATAACACAGATTCCTTGGAAAACAAAGCAGAAGGAGATGAGAAAGGAAAGGGAGGGTAATACATATTTCTTGTAGAGAGGCGATAGTCTTGGTCTGCTGCCATTTTCTTGATGGTAGGGATGAATTCGCATGGGTCACTGCTCTTCCCCCCAGTTGCCTCAGGGGCAGCATGCCTTGTGTTTGGGCTGGAGGCTGAGGGGCCTCTGGCCAGGGTGCAGTGGAAAGCTGACTGACGAATGACTGAACCCATGACCTTGGCCACCACTGTCACCCAGCTGCCATCAACCAAGCTAATTCATGTCTGTTAAAGCCCATTGCCTAGTGTTCTGTAGACACTGTAAGTGAGCCAATGTCTACATTCATGTCTCTTACAGAACTATTTCAGGGATGAAGCTTCAGCGAAGCTGTTTGGTTCCATTTTGCTTCTTTTCTGTATCACAGATATGCATGAGAAAGTCTGTATAGTGCTTGAGTTGGGAAATGGGTTTTCAGTGTGTGGTAGAAGCATATCCTATGGGCACTGAATATGAGTGTTCACTTTGGGATCTAATTCCTAGGTTAGGGTTACAGTTATAGAGACTTAATCAAGTGGCCTAGTAGATGAGAGCAAGCCCTCAAATTGTGCCTCTCTCACTTAATAACTATGCGACCTTGGGAAAGGTCCCTGGTTTCTTCATCTGTGAAATGTGGATAACATTAGTACCAACCTTATCAGGTTATTTTGAGAATTATCATTTTGAGGATGATATGTATAAAGCATTTTGAGTAGTGCTTCGTAATAAGTGCACAATAGAGGTAAGTTGTTGTTAATAATAAGACAGAATAGAATAAATCCTGTAAGAGAATTCTATTTTAGAATTTTCTATCCATTCTCCATTTTCCTCTGTGGAAAATGTAGTTCTCTCAAAGGCAGATTGGTTTGAATGTCCAGACTTTGGTGTATAGATTTTTCTCTTATTCCATACTTTTGTTTACCTCAGTGGTTCTCCAACTATATTATGAGTCCATATACATAAAGTAAAGACATTTATATTAACATGTATGCACAGTGTGGTTTTGGATGATTTAAAGGCTTTTCAAGGACAAATTTCTTTTTTTATGTCTAGGTAATACATACTCACGGTATAAAATTCAAAAGGTTGATGCAGTGTGCAGTGGAAAGTAGTAGTTCTTCCTTCTTCCTAGGTTGTCTGGTTTTTCAGTTCCTTCCCTGAAGGCACTGCTCTTAGCAATTTCTTCTATAACCTTCCAAAGACATTTCATGTATTTATAAACATATTTATATGTATTCTTTCTACACCAAAGTTCTCATACATGTTAATCTATACCTTGCTTATTTCTGTTAAGAGTGTATTTTGGAGAGCAGTCATATCAGTACATATAGAACTATCTCATTATTTTATTATATTGAGGTCATAATAGTTTATAACATTGTGAAATTTCAGTTGTACACTACTATTTGCCAGTCACCCTATAAATGTGCCCTTTTATCCCTTATACCCACCCCTTGACCTCCTTCCCCTCTGGTAACCACTAATCTGTTCTCTTTGTCCATGTGTTGGTTTATCTTCCATGTATGAGTGAAATCATATGGTGTTTGTCTTATGTTGTTTAACATAATACCCTCCAGGTCCATCCATGTTGTTGCAAATGGGACAATTTTGTCTTTTTTTTATGGTTGAGTAGTATTCCATTGTGTGTATATATACCACATCTTCTTTATCCAATCATTAGTTGATGGGCACTTGGGTTGCTTCCATGTCTTGGCTATTGTGAATAATGCTACAATGAACATAGGGGTGCATAAGTCTCTCTGTATTGTTGATTTCAAGTTCTTTGGGTAAATACCCAGTAGTGGGTTAGCTGGGTAGTATGGTATTGCTATTTTAAATTTTTTGAGAACTCTGCATACTGTTTTCTATAGTGGCTGCACCAGTTTACATTCCTACCAGCAGTGTATGAGAGTTTCCTTTTCTCCATATCCTCTCCAACATTTGTTAAAATGTCTTGGTGATTATAACCATTCTAATGGGTTTAAGGTGATATCTTAGTGTAGTTTTGATTTGCATTTCCCTGATGATTAGTGATGTTGAATTTCTTTTCATGTGCCTATTGGCCATCTATATATCTTCTTTGGAAAAATGCCTATTCATATCCTCTGACCATTTTTTGATTGGGTGGTTTGTTTTTTTGTTGTTGAGTTGTGTGAGTTCTTTATGTATTTTGGAGATTAATCTCATGTCAGATATATGATTTGCAAACATTTTCTCCCAGTTGGTGCACTGTCTTTTCATTCTGTTTTCTTTGCCTTGCAGGAGCTCTTTAGTCTGATGATGTCCCACTTGTTTATTTTTTCTTTTGTTTCCCTTGCCTGAGTAGACATAGTATTGGAAAAGATCCTTCTAAGACCCATGTCAAAGAGTCTACTGCCTATATTTTCTTCTAAGAGTTTTATGGTTTCACGTCTTGCCTTCAAGTCTTTGATCCAATTTGAGTTAATTTTTGTTTATGGTGAAAGGTAATGGTATGCTTTCATTCTTTTGCATGTGGTCGTCCAGTTTTCCCAGTGTCATTTTTTGAAAAGCCTTTCCTTTCTCCTTTATATGTTCTTAGCTCCTTTGTGGAAGATTAGTTGTCTGTGGATGTGTGATTTTATTTCTGGGCTTTCAGCTCTGTTCCATTGACCTGTGTGTCTGTTTTTGTACCAGTATCATGCTGTTTTGATTACTGTAGCCTTGTAGTACATTTTGAAGTCAGGGATTGTGATGCTTCCAGCTTTGTTCTTTTTTCTCAGGATTGCTTTAGCTCTTCTGGCTATTTTGTTGCCCCATATGAATTTTAGGATTCTCTGTTCTACTTCTCTGAAGAATGTCATTGGGATTCTGATTGGGATTGCATTGAATCTGTAGATTGCTTTAGGTAGTATGTATATTTAAATATATGTGCATGGAATATCTTTCTGTTTCTTGGTGTCATCTTCAATTTCTTTCACTAATGTTTTATAGTTTTCAGTGTATAGATCTTTCACCTCTTTGGTTAAATTTATTCCTAGATATTTTATTCTTTTTGTTGCAATTGTAAATAGGATTGTATTCTTTCTTTAAAAAAATATATATATAGTTTTTGAGGCAGATTACCTCTGAGCTAACATCTGCTGCCAATCCTCCTCTTTTTGCTGAGGAAGTCTGGCCCTGAGCTAACATCCGTGCCCATCTTCCTCTGCTTTATATGTGGGACACCTACCACAGCATGGCTTGACAGGCGGTGCCATGTCCACACCCGGGATCCAAACTGGCGAACGCAGGGCCACCGAAGATGAACGTGCGCACTTAACCACTGGCCACCGGGCTGGCCCATGTTCTTAAATTCTCTTTCTGCCACTTCATTGTTAGTGTATAGAAACACAACTGATTTTGTTGCAGCTTTTTTTCCTGCAAGTTTATCATATTCATTTATTATTTCTAAAAGTTTTTTGGTTGATTCTTTAGAGTTTTCTCTATATAAAATCATGTCATCTGCAAAGAGTGACAGTTTCACTTCTTCCTTACCAATTTGGATCCCTTTTATTTCTTTTTCTTGCCTGATTGCTCTGGTTAGGACTGCCAATACTGTGTTGAATAAAAGCAGTGAAAGTGGGCATCCTTGTGTTGTTCCTATTCTTAGAGGGATAGGTTTCAGCTTTTCTCCATTGAGTATGTTATTAGCTGTGGATTTGTCTTATATGGCCTTTATTATGTTGAGGTACTTTCTTCTATAGTCATTTTATTCAGAGTTTTTATCATAAATGGATGCTATATCTTGTCAGATGCTTTCTCTGCATCTATTGAGATGATCGTGTGGTTTTTATTCCTCATTTTGTTAATGTGGTGTATCACATTGATTGATTTGCAGATGTTGAACCATCCCTGTGTCTGGTATAAATCCCATGTGATCGTGGTGTATGATCCTTTTAATATATTGCTGTATTCAATTTGCTAATATTTTGTTGAGGATTTTTGCATCTGTGTTTATCAGTGATATTGGCCTGTAGTTTTCCTTCTTTGTGTTGTCCTGTCTGGCTTTGCGATCAGGGTGATGTTGACCTCGTAAAATGTGTTAGGAAGTGTTCCATCTTCTTCAACTTTTTGAAATAGTTTGAGAAGGATAGGTATTAAATCTTATTTGAATGTTTGGTAGAATTCTTCAGAGAAGTCATCTGGTCCTGGACTTTTGTTTTTTGGGGGGTTTTTGATTACTGTTTCAATCTCTTCACCTGTGATTGGCCTATTCAGATTCTCTATTTATTCTTTTTTTTTTTTTTTTAAAGATTTTCCCCTTTTTAGTTTTTTTTTTAAAGATTTTATTTTTTTTTCCTTTTTCTCCCCAAAGCCCCCCGGTACATAGTTGTATATTCTTCATTGTGGGTCCTTTCTAGTTGTGGCATGTGGGACGCTGCCTCAGCGTGGTTTGATGAGCAGTGCCATGTCTGCGTCCAGGATTCGAACCAACGAAACACTGGGCCACCTGCAGCGGAGTGCGAGAACTTAACCACTCGGCCACAGGGCCAGCCCCATCTATTTATTCTTGATTCAGTTTTGGGAAATTGCATGAGTCTAAAAATTTATCCATTTCTTCTAGATTGTCCAATTTGTTGGCATATAGTTTTTCATAGTATTCTCTGATATCCCTTTGTATTTCTGTGGTATCCATTGAAATTTCTCCTCTTTCATTTCTAATTTTATTTATTTGAATCTTCTCTCTGTTTTTCTTAGTGAGTCTGGCTAAGGATTTGCCAGTTTTGTCTATCTTCTCAAAGAACCAGCTCTTAGTTTCATTGATCATTTCTACTGTTTTTTGGTTTTGGTTGCATTTATTTCTGCTCTAATTTTTATTATTTCCCTCCTTCTGCTGACTCTGGGCTTTGTTTGTTTTTCTTTTTCTAATTCTGTTAGGTGTAGTTTAAGATTCCTTGTTTGAGATTTTTCTTGTTTGTCAAGGTTGGACTGTATTGCTATGAATTTCCCTCTTAGGACTGCTTTTGCTGCATCCCATGTGAGTTGGTATGGTGTATTTTCATTTGTCTCCAGATATTTTTTGATTTCTTCTTTAATTTCTTCAATGATCCATTGGTTGTTCAGTAGCTTGTTGTTTAGTCTCCACATGTTTGTCACTTTCACAACTTTTTTTCTTATAGTTGATTTCTAGTTTCATAGCATTATAGTTGGATTGATATGATTTCAATCTGCTCACATTTATTGAGGCTTCCCCTGTTTCCCAACATATGCTCTGTCCTTGAGAATGTTCCATTTGCACTTGAGAAGAATGTGTATTCTGTTTTTGGATGGTGTGTTCTCTATATATCTATTAAGTCCATCTGGTCTAGTTTTTCATTTTATTCCACTATTTTCTTGTCCACTTTCTGTCTGGATGACCTATTCATTGATGTTAGTGGGGTGTTAAAGTCTCATATTATTATTGGGTTGTTGTTAATATCTCTTTTTAGATTTGTTAATAGTTACTTTATGTACTTTGGTGCTCCTGTGTTAGGTGCATATATGTTTATAAGTGTTATGTCTTCTTGGTGGAGTGTTCCTTGGATCATTATATACTGCCCCTCTTTGTCTTTCATTGCCTGTTTTATTTTGAAATCTGCTTTGTCTGATGAAAGTATGGCAACACTGCTTTCTAATGTTTGCCATTAGCTTGGAGTATCTTACTTCCCTTCATTCTGAACCTGTGTTTGTCTTTAGAGCTGTTTCCTGGAGGCAGCATATTTTTCCTCGTTTTTTAATCCATCCTGCCTCTCTGTGTCTTTTGATTGGAGAATTCAATCCATTTACATTTAGAGTGATTATTGATATATGAGTGCTTAATGCTACCATTTTATCACTGGTTTTCCAGTTCTGTATTTCCCTTATTTCTCATCCCGTGTATTTTGGACTGCCAATTCAGTTTGGAAGTTTTCTATGATGGCTTTCTCAGTTTTCTCTTTATTTATCATTTGTGTCTGTGTTCTGATTATTTGTTTAGTCATTATCATGAAGTTTGTATTAAAAATCTCGTAGATGAGATAGTCCATTTTCTGATAGCCTATTTCCTTAGTTTAGCTGATTCCATCCCTCTCCTCTTTCCCTTCTAAGTTATTGTTGCCACAACTTCTTCTGTCTTGTCTTGTGAGTTTGTAGTTAAAATGATGAAATTAAAGTTATTTTTGATGTTTTCCTTCCCTTATCTTTAATGTTATAATTAAGGGTTTGCTAATCTATTCTGATAGAGAGTTGCAATTTTCTGATTTTTGTCTGCCTATTTATCTCCTTGCTCAAAGCTTTCTAAACCCTTTATTTTATTTTTTTTTCAGGTTTGAGACCTTTCTTGATCATTTCTTGTTTTTTGGGGGGCTGTCTTGTGGTAGTGAACTTACTCAGCTTTTGTTTATCTGGGAAAGTTTTTGCTTTGCCATCATATCTGAAGAATATTTTCCCTGGATAGAGTATTCTTTGCTGAAAGTTTTTATGTTTCACAATTTTAAATATATCATTCCACTCTCTCCTAGCCTGTAAGGTTTGTGCTGAGAAATATGCTGAAAGCCTGATAGGGGTTCCTTTGTAAGTTGTTTTCTTCAGCCTTGCTGACCTTAATATTTTTTCCTTGTCATCGACTTTTGCTAGTTTTATTACTATATGTCTTGGAGAAGGTCTTTTTACATTGATATAATTAGGAGTTATATTAGCTTCTTTTACTTGTAATTCCAGCTTCTTCTCCAGGTTTGGGAAGTTCTCAGCTGTTATTTCTTTGACCAAGCTTTCTGCTCCATTCTCTCTCTCTTCTCCCTCTGGAATACCTATCATCTTTATGTTGCATTTCCTAATTGAGTCAGATATTTCTCAGAGAATTTCTTAATTTCTTTTTAGTCTTGTTCTGTCTCTTCCTCCATCTGCAGCATTTCTATATTTGTCTCCTCCAGAGTGCTCATTCTTTCCTCCATAATATCAGCTCTGTTATTCAAGGATTCCTGATTTTTCTTTTTCTCATTCATTGTATTTTTCATCTCCAACATTTCTGATTGGTTTCTCTTTATAGTTTCAATCTGTTTCGTGAAGAATTCCCTCTGCTTGTTAATTTTTTTCCCGATTTCATTGAACTATCTAAATTTTCTTTTAACTCATTGAGTTTTTTTATGATAGCTGTTTTGAATTCTTTGTCTTTTAGATTATAAATTTCTGTGCCTTCAGGATTGATTTCTGGGTGCTTGTCATTTTGCTTTTGGTCTGGAGAATTAACATATTTCTTCATACTGTTTGGTGGGGTGGATTTGTGTCTTTGCATAGTGAGAGTTTCCGGTTGCAGATTCCACCTGCCACCACTAGGGGAGGGGGTCAGGAGCTGTGTATTCTGAGCCCGCAGCTATCCCTGGTGTCTGTGCCAGTCCTTTGGAATCTACGCTGACAGAACCCATCTGTGATTGCCTGCTCACAGCTGCTGCTTTTCTAACGTATGCACAGGTGCTCTGGTTGGGGTCACTTGCTCTGGCCACTTGGCAGAGCTGGAGTGCTGGGCAGGGGGAAGGGCACTTTCTTTCACCTGCATGATCCCGGGGGTGTTCTCACTCTGTCCTTGCTATCTGCCTTCCTGGGGTTCTGGCTTGACGAAGACAGCACCGCAAATGCTTAGCCTCCTCTGTGTGGGGCTTTCCCATGGCTGGGAGGCAGCTTGGGGAGCGAAGGCGTTCCCACGGAGAGCCTCCTCCTGCTCCCTCTTATCTCAGAGCCACGCATAGTCCTGCTCAGTAGATCGCTGCTGGGGAGGGAGAGGAGATCCCCTTACCTCCTTCCACTTCCTCCTGGGGGTTCCAGCACCTCCACCTTCAGACATATGGCTGCGTGGGTCTCTCAGACATCTTTTGTTTTGTGTATGTCCTCTCTTGGTTTACAAATGTCCTTTTCGGTGTATCTTATGGGGGAGATTCTGAGGGAAGAGCCCACACTGCCTTGATGCTGATGTGTATCCTATCATTCTTTTTAATAACTGTGTGATATTCTATTGTGTAGATAAACCATAATTTGTTTTACTGGTTACCTATTAATAAACATTTAGGCTGCTTTGCATCTTGTGTCTTTATAAACACTGTATGTGAGTTATTTAGTATATGTACACATGTAACTTTTATCCTAAGGATATCCTAAGGATAAAGGTTACCTTTGTATTCTATAAAAATATCAGCAATTTTGAGTTTATGGTTTTCATGTACTAAATTTAGAATTTAACCCTTGTAAAAATGCGACTCTACTGCATAGTTAGGTTTTTCTCTTAGATGGCTCCTAGAGCTAGGGAACCATCCTGGCATGGCTTGGGATTCTGTACATATGTCTGTGAGTTGCAGGTGGAATGAACATGGTCACCCTCTCTGCTTCAAGACTGGATTCTACCAGTCCTTGGTCACCTCCATCTTCTTCCTTTTTGTTTTTGTAGAAGACACGGGCGTATCACAGGCTGAAGGATGATGTTCCAGAAGAGGTAAAATTAAGGCGTTTGGAGGAACTTATCACTGTCTTCCGAAAAGAAGCAACAAAAGCCAACAAGACCTCTGTGGGTTGTACCCAGCTGGTGCTGGTTGAGGGGGTGAGGCCATATATATATTTATATTTTTTGTTTGTTTGCTTTTTATTTTTTAAGACCCAGTATATCTCCCTTTATTTAGATCTTCTTTAATTTCTTTATGACTTTTTGTATTTTTCAGCACACAGATCCTGTACATGTTTTATTGGATTTGCATCTAAATATTTTGGGTTTTTTTTTGAGCTATTGTAATTACTATTTTTAATTTTGGGTGTCCATGTGTTCATTGCTATTATATAGAAATAATTGATTTTGTTTACTTGTGACCTAGCTGAATTCACTTAATAGTTCTAGTAGGTTTTGAGTAGTTTGCTTGGAATTTTCTGTGGAGATAATTATGTCATTGTAGTCTTTCTTCCTTCCTGATGGCCCAGGTTCCTTCTTTTATTGTTTTCTTTCTGTTTAGAGAATTTCCATTGACACTGGCAGCAGATTCAGTTTTCATTTGTCTTAGGATGTCTTGATTTCTCCTTCATTCCTGAAAGATATTTTTGTACTTGGTGGAAGGATTAGGGAAAAATATGTCTACGGCATCTTTCTGGAAGCAGTATTATGTGTATATTTTTAGAATCAATTTTATTGTCTGTCTTCAATGCTTTTTTTTGTGTTTCCTTTTCTTTCTTTCTTTCTTTCTTTTTTTAGCCCTGAGCTAGCATCTGCTGCCAATCCTCTTCTTTTTGCTGAGGAAGATTGGCCCTGAGCTAACATCCATGCCCATCTTCCTCCACTTTATGTGTGTGACACCTGCCACAGCATGGCTTGATAAGCGGTATGTCGGTCTGCACCTAGGATCTGAACTGGTGAACCCCATGCTGCTGAAGCAGAACGTGTGAATTTAACTGCTGCGCCACCAGGCCGGCTCCTGTCTTCAATCCTTGTTTTAGTTACACTTACTTAGACATGTACTGCATTTCAGGAAGTTTGGGTTTCCGGTAGCTTCTATTGTAAAGCTTGGGAGCCTGGCCCTCATTTACAGCACTAAAGAGACAGGGTATGAGGTGAGTTTGGAAACCTGACTTTTTGTGAAGCTGCATGCTGCAGCCAGTGGAGAGAAGGGGAAAGAGAGAGACATGGCCCTTTCTGTGCCTTCCCCCACGTCCTGATTTGAGAGAGTCCTGCTTCCTTCCTTAGGATATGGCAGCATCAAAGCCACCATTTGCCTGGTAATTGTGCTTGTTAGAACTCTTTAGTAGTGAGTAACAGTGGGAAATCTGTTCAAGTCATTCAGCCTAAGCCAGAACGAATTCTATCTTGTACAAGACTTCAGGGATGTGTGTGGAGCCCAAGGGCAGGAATACTGCCAGGTGTCTGGAAGGGACTACCAGCCTTGGGAATCCCTTGTGGCTCAGACTTCCTGGTCTCCTCTTCAGGCCAGCTTTTCTTGCTACTTCATCTGTGTGGCAGAGTACAGCGGCCTTATAGTTCCTGTGTTTCACTTTGTAGTTCTGGTTATTCACAGACCAAAGTTGTGTGTCTCAGCCCCAATTCACATTTCCAATATAGATATAGAGAGAGTAGTACAATGGATGCCCAGATACTCATTAGCCAGCCTTAACAATTGTCAATGCAATGTTAATCGTGGCTAATCTTGTTCCCTCTCTTCTGCCCCCACTGAGTTTTTTTGAAGCAAGTACAAGACATCATATTATTTTGTCAGTAAATATTTCAGTATATATCTCTAAAAGGTAAGACTCTTTTTTTTAAAAAAAAAAGACAATCCTATTATTATATCTGAAATAATTGACAGTAGTTTCTTAATATTATCAAATATCTAGTCAGTGTTCCAATTTCCCTGTTTGTCTTATAAATGTTCTTTTACAGTTGATTTGTTCAAATCATGGAGCCTGAACACACTCTCTTTTTAAAAATTTGTTGTAAAACAATCACATACTAATAGACAAATTGCAAGTATAGTACAAAGAACTTTTTTTCTTAGAATCCATTTGAGAGTAAGTTGCTGATTTGATATTCCTACTCCCCCAAATACTGTAGTGTGTGTCTGATACAAACGGACATTCTCCTACATAACCTAGTCCAACCATCAACATCAGGAAGTTAGCCTTGTCTGATTACTACCATCCAATCCTCAGGCCCCATTTAAGTTTCCCTACTTGTCTCAGAACCGTCCTTTGTAGGAAAAGGATTTGATTCAGTCTCACATGTTTCATTCATTGTCATGTCTCTTTAGTCTCCATTAGTCTAGAATAGCTCCTTAGTCTTTCTTTGGCTTTCATAATCTTGACACTTGAAGATGATAGGCCAGTTATTTTGTAGAGTGTTCCTCAATTTGAGTTCATCTGATGAGTTTTCTCATGATAAGATTCAGTTTATGCAATTTTAGGCAGGAATACCAGAGAAATGTTGTGTTCTTGTAATTGTATCTTATGAAGTGACATACAAGTTTTTTCTTTTGCCTTTTTTGTACTTTTTTTTTATTATATATTTTTTATTAAGGTTATAAAAGTTAACATCTTTGTAAAATTACAGTTGTACATCATTATTAGTCATGTTGTAAGTACACCACTTCACCCCTAGTGCCCTCCCCCCACCCGCCTTTCCCCTGGCAACCACTGATCAGTTCTCTTTGTCCATATGTTAACTACCACCTATGAGTGGAGTCATACAGAGTTTGTCTTTCTCTGTCTGGCTTATTTCACTCAACATAACACCCTCAAGGTCTATCCATGTTGTTGTGAATGGGACGACTTTGTCCTTTTTTATGGCTGAGTAGTATTCCATTGTATATATATACCACAACTTCTTTATCCAATCATCAGTTGCTGGGCACTTAGGTTGGTTCCATGACTTGGCTATTGTGAATAATGCTGCAGTGAAGATAGCGGTGCATGGAACTTCTGGAATTGCTGATTTCAGGTTCTTAGGATAGATACCCAGTAGTGGGATGGCTGGGTCATAAGGTATTTCTATTCTTAACTTTTTGAGGAATCTCCATACTGTTTTCCATAGTGGCTGCACCAGTTTGCATTCCCACCAACAGTGTGTGAGGGTTCCCTTTTCTCCACAGCCTCTCCAACATTTGTCACTCTTGGTTTTGGATATTTTTGCCATTCTAACAGGTGTAAGGTGATATCTTAGTGTAGTTTTGATTGCATTTCCCTGATATTAGTGATGATGAGCATCTTTTCATGTGTCTATTGGCCATCCATATATCTTCTTTGGAGAAATGTCTGTTCATGTCCCCTGCCCATTTTGTAATTGGGTTATTTGATGTTTTATTGTTGAGTTGTGTGAGTTCTTTGTATATTATGGAGATTAACCCTTTATCGGATAAATAACTTGTGAATATTTTTTCCCAATTAATGGGCTGTTTTTTTTGTTTCAATCGTTTTCCCTTGCCTTGAAGAAGCTCTTTAGCCTGATGAAGTCCCATTTGTTTATTCTTTCTATTGTTTCCCTCATGTGAGGGGTTATGGTGTCTGAAAAGATTCTTCTGAAGCGATGTCAAAGAGTGTGCTGCTGATATTCTCTTCTAGAAGACTTATTGTTTCAGGCCTAATCTTTAGGTCTTTGATCCATTTTGAGTTTATTTTAGTAAATGGTGAAAAAGAAGGGTTGATTTTCATTCTTTTACATGTGGCTGTCCAGTTTTCCCAGTACCATTTGTTGAAGAGACTTTCTTTCCTCCATTGTTGGCCCTCAGCTCCTTTGTCAAAGATTAGCTGTCCATAGATGTGTGGTTTTATTTCTGGGCTTTCAATTCTGTTCCATTGATCTGTGCATATGTTTTTGTACCAGTACCATGCTGTTTTGATTACTGTAGCTTCGTACTATGTTTTGAAGTCAGGGATTGTGATACCTTCAGCTTTTTCTTTTTTCTCAGCATTGCTTTGGCTATTTTGGGTCTTTTGTTGTTCTGTATAAATTTTAGGATTCTTTGTTCTTACTGTTCTTTTTTTGGCAGTGTCTGATCTGCTATTATGTATTGAGTTTTTAATTTTAGATATTATATTTTTCATCTGTATAAGTTACATTTGGTTGTTTTCTAATATCCTCTACTTCTTTCCTGTGTTCTTATGTTTGTTTGAAACTTAGTTTCGTATTTGAACTTCATTATAATGGCTGGTTTAATATCTTTTTGATAATTTCATCATTGCTATCATTTCTTGGTCTATTTCTGTTGACTGACATTTCTCCTGATTATGGGTCACATTTTTTGCTTCTGGGCATATCTAGTTATTTTTGATTGGATGTTGGACATTGTGATGTTTATTTTTGAGAGTCTGGATTTTGCATTGGGCTTTGGTCTGATACGCAGTTATGGTGTTTGCAGTTCAGTTTGATCCTTTCAAGGCTTATTTTTAAGCTTTGTTAGACAAGCTTTTTAACTCTAGGGTTAGTTTAGCCTCATTGCTAAAGTGTGACTTTTCTGGAGTCACTACTGTGTGTTCCAAGGATTCAATGAGGATTAATTGGAGGTAAGTCAAATGATTCCCAGCACCATGTGAGCTCTTGGAGCTAATTAGCTGACGGTTCCCAGGCTGCTTTCTTTCTCCGATTTTATGGAGTTTCACTCCACAGAAGCATGTGTTGGTATTCAGCAAAGACTCAAGGGACCCCATGCACATTTCTGCAGCTCTTTTTCTGCTTAGCTCCCCCTCTCTAGAACTTGCTCCACAGTGTCTAGCTCTTACAAGTTCTCTGAACTCTGATGCCTCTTTTCTCAATTCAGAGAGAACTACCATGCTCTGCCTTTAGATCTCCCTCCCTGCTTTGCATTCTCTGGTCTGGCGTGTGCCTTCTCGCAGAATGCGGAGATGATTGGAGGACTCATCTCATTTGTTTTCCTTCTTTTAGGGATCACAGTCTTGCATAATCTGTTGTCCAGTATCTGGAAATAGTTGTTTCATGTATTTTTTCCAGTTTCCTGGTTATTTAAGGCTTGAGGATAAATTTGGTTCTTTTCACTTCATCATAGTTGGAAGAGGAAGACTTGTGTATATTCTAGAAGTTAACACTCTCATACTGGTTTTATTCCCCTCTTCTCGTCTTCTGCAAGTTGTGATGGAGACTCTGGCTTCGAGTCTACCTATTCATTAGGGGCAGGTGACCCAGGCCAAACAGCCCCAGAACATTACTCAGTGATTACTGTGAGACTGGGTAAAGTGACAGTTGGTTTGCTAAGCACATTACCTATATATCCTTGGCTTCAGGCCTGTTGGAGTTCTGTTCCTGCAGAAGGTAATTCTGCAAAGACTCAGTGATTGAGTCATTCATTAACATAGAGTTGTCCAAACTTTATGAAGTTTCTGTTGTGTGCTGTGTACTGCCCTTGTTGGTGAAGCAGCAGGAAACACTTACTGATTCCTTGGTTAAGGAATGCTCTATGAGTAACACCCTTGGGGATCTGAGAAAGGGAAGGCATAATTTCTGACCTCCAAGAACTGATGACTGTTACAGATTCATAAACTCTCCTCTCTTCTTTCTGCAGCACAGTAAACGCTCTTCCACTGACCTGTGTGGCCGGAATGATGGAAACCTTAAGGTGATCTTCCCTGATGTGGAGATAGAGGATGTCACTAACTCTGGGCTCAGGGTCAGAGCTCAGCCTGGGGACTATGTGCTGGTGAAGGTAAGGTGTGCTGTTGCACTTCTGGCTTGCACTGTGAAATGGGTGTTGGATTGGATAATTTCGGGGGAATGGATTTTTTTCCTGGAGAAATTCTTGAGTAAAATAAAAATCTCTTCTCAACCTGAACATTCAACCTGAGGACACCTTGAATTGAGTTTTAAACCTCTCCTAACTAATTAGTGCCTTCTCGTTTTTCTTCTCTCTTCTCCTTCCCTGAAAGGGTTCTTTCTGGGGATTTGATGAGGTTGGAGTACATAATGGTATATAGTTTCCTGTTGCCGAGAGGCCAGGAAGTGTAAGTGATCTTGAGTGAGTTGATAGTTGTCTGTGTCGCAGGTCATCATGCCCTTCGAGGTCTCTGATGCCCCAGCATCCCAAACTTACATGTCCTCCAGGTGCCTGTGTTCCTTCCCTGGAGCCGATCTAGTTGAATGGCCATGGGATTTCCCCTTTCTTCCCTCCTTCCTTTCTCCTTTTCTTCTTACATTACTGCAGGTCTGCCACTCTCATCTTCCTTTCTCTGGTCCTCATGTCCACTTTGCCCCAGATCAGAGGCTGGCAGGACATGTACTGATGAGGTAGGCAGGAGCAAAGTGCTTCTCCAACCCTGAGCTCTGGAGCATCTGCAAGAGAGAGATGGAGTAGGGGGATTCTTTTTCTGCTGATGTTGGTCAGTGTTATGTCCTCCTCCCTGTTCCTTAGTGCCTCGCCCTCTGCTCTACTGTCTGTCCTCACTCTTAGTGTCACCTTTGTTGTGAGTCATGGGAGCCATGGTCCATGGCTTGCAGCTGAGAAAGGCTCACTCCCCTGGCATGTAACTTCTTTGGGTTGGCCTGGAAGTTTATGACCACTCAGAATTTTTCTGTTCCCTCCATCTGACAAAAACTTAAAACATAATTTGTAGGTTGGGGACTTTATGATCCCACTGCCTTCTGGCCTTGTCCTGCCTGAGGATTGTCTTACTTTAAACATTAATGTGATTGATCTGGAAACAGTCCCTCCTAAGGCTTTTCCATTTATTCTTTGTTCTTTTTTATTTTGGACACTGTCTTGTTTTCTTATTTCTCTGTCTTCTGAATGTTTCTTGTTTGATTTTTAGTCACTTTCCCACAGCTCCTCCTGCTTTCTTTCCACTGTAGCTAAGGGTTACTTGAAAAATGGGATGAGATTGGTGGGCTGGGTTGTACTGTTAATATCATATTCTTTTGTAAAATGGGAAAACTTCATTTGTCAAGAAAGAGGGGGATTCTGTGTTACTTGGGACTCTTTCTTTGTTCCCAAGTGACATAAACTCCTCAGGTAAGATTTAGTGGAAGGATCAAAATGAAGGAGGAGCTGTGGAACCAGAAGTATGCTGGCTCTCTCTGTCGCTCATCTCTGCTGTTCTCATTTCTCTCCACTCAGAGTCTCTGGGCTGTTTGAGAACCATAAATCATAAATTTCACTTTCGTGCATCCCTTTCTTCTATGGTGCTTACTTGGCTAAACCCAACCCTGCTGAAAGTGGTTAACTGCTTACTGTGCATCTGCACCCTTGCAGCTGAATGTTGCTGGGGAAAAGCACACAGTTAATATGTATTACATGGATTAGGTCAGACGATGGTGGTTGAAAACTCAAAATATAGTGCTTTAAATAAGGTAGGAGTTATCTTTCTCATAAAACCCTAGATATGGAAGGTCCAAACTGGTGATTGTGATGGCTCCATGATCATCAGGAATCCAGGCTCCTTCTCTCTTTTGCTCTACTGTGTGTGGCCTCCATTCTCAAGGTCCCCTCTTGATCCACAATGGTGGCTCCAAGCCACCACGTCCGTGTTCTAGTTAGCGGGAAGGAGGAAGAAGTGAGGGGAGGGCATGCCCTCTTCCTTTCAACATTCTTTGTATGAGTTTCACATTTTATTTCCGCCGTAGTAACAGACCACACCAGGCTGCAAGGAGGCTGAGAAGTGTGTTCTTCATTCTGAATGACCAGGGGCGCAGCTAAATGTTGGGAGTTTTGTTACTGAGGAAGAAGAGGAGAAATGTTGGGGACAAGAAAAAGTCTCTGCCACATTGAACGCAAATGCATTTAGTTCAAATTCATGACCTTAAAACTCAAATGAGCACTCAGCATGGCTCTGAAATCCTTATCCTACTGTATTTCCCTGGTAAATTGACTTTCCCACTTTCTTCTTAAATCTTCCCTTACCTATACAAACTCTAGTCTCAACTGATGTCTCTGCCTATTTCATGAAACCTCATTGTTGCATCATTATTTCCACCAGCTCACTCATATGTCTACTCACACATGCTGTCTGCTCACTTGGGACTATTTAGGAAGTGTCTTCATCTTCTGTCATGCTGCCCCTTGTGCCTTCTTTTCCATTCCTTCCTATCCTCAAGAGATTTGCATTTATCTCCTTTTTCTCTTACATCTTAAACTTCATGTGGCCAAAATAGAATGAATCCTTCCCACTTTCCTGCAATTTTCTTCTTTTTTAGCCTTTCCCATCTCAGTAAATGGCACCACTCAGATGCTCAAGCCACACATGTAGGAGTCATCCTAGATACTTGCTTTCCTGCACTCCAACAGCAGCCTGTCTGTTTCAGCTCTACCTATGGAATGCATCTTGAACCTGACCATTTCTTTCCATCTCCAAGCCACCGTCATTTCTTGGCTGGCAGATTATAGTTGCCTCCTCACTGGTCTCTTGCTTCTATATTTAAAGAATGAATTATTTTATTGAATCATATCATAAATGTAGAAAATTGCCCACGTGATAAGTGTACTACTTGACGAATTATTATAAAGTATTATTGTTTATATGGTATTTCTAATACCATAATAGTTCAGTTTTGCTTGTTTTTATTGTTATAAAATTGAATCATACAATATATATTTTTGGTGCCTGTCTTCTTTCCCTCAATCTTTTGTTGTGCAATTCATGCATGATTATATTTATCCATATTATATGAATAGACCACAATTTATTTATGCATTGTACTGTCGATGGCCATTTTGGTTGTTTCTAGTTTTGTGCTATTATGAATGGAATTGCTATGAATTTTCCTGAACATGTGTTTTAGTGCACATATGTATTCATTTCTGTTGGGTATATGGCTTGGAGTTGCTGGGTCATGGGGTGTGTCCAAGAGAAATAGCCAAAGTGATTGTAGCATTTTACACTCCCACCGGCAGTGCATGAGAGTTCCAGAGGCTTCATATTCCCTGCTTCCATTCTTGCCGTCTGCTAGTCTGTCTGCCCATGGCAGTCATCATACCCTTGCTAAATCAGATCACTCACTCCTCTGCTTAAGCCTTCCAGTGGCTTGTTATTGGAGCCAAATGTAGGGTGTCCAAGGCCTTATATGATCTGTCCCAGCTACCTCTCCAACCTCTACTCTTCTTATTCTCTCTCCTCCAGCCTTGGTGGCTTTCCTTTTGCCCCTCACACCTAATTCTGGTGTCAGAGACTTTGGACATGTTGTTGCTTGGGAGGCTCTTGATCTTTGCCTGGCCACCTTCTTTTACTAGGTTCTCTCTCGAATGTCACCTCCCTGAGAGGCTTTGTCTTTACAGAAGCTAAAGCAGCTTCCCTCTGCCTTGCTCTTGTTACTTTTTACTCCAGTAGCCCATTTTATCTTTGTAGCACTTTTCAGTGCCTGAAATCATCTTTGTTTGTTTACATATTTGTTGTCTGTCTTCTCCTGAAAGTACCTTTGAGGGCAGGGAAAACATCTGTTTTGTTCATCTGGATACCTCTAGCATCTAGGACATTTCCTAGAACATAATAAGCACTCAGTAAATATTTACTAATGGACTGACTTGTTCTCATGGTAAGAAATGAGACTACGCGTTACTTTGTCACATGCTTTCAACTCTCAGAGAGATAAAAGAGCCTTTCTCACCAAATTTTGGCCATTAATATCCTAAGGAAGGATTTGACTGGTACATCCTGGATCATGGCTTACCCCTGGAGTATCAGGGCCGGGTCTGTGATGGGCAGCTCACGCTGAACCTTACCATACCAGTTAGTGCTGGGGAGGAGCCATCTCTCAAGAGAAAAGGAGAAGTAGCTATTTGGGACTGAACTATTTCGGACTTCTTAAATTATGTACATTATCTTGCATCAGATGTCTCTTCCTCCCAGGATTGGGGGCACCCAGGAACCATGCAGTCTCTGCTGGCCTGTCATCTCCCTCAGATCCCTTTTGGTCACCTCTCTGCTGGAGGCTCCACATTAAGTCCCTAAAGTACAGTCCTAGTTACCGTGCCTTCTTCTCAATTTTATTTATCTTTTCAAAGAACCAGCTACTTGTTTCATTGATCCTTTCTACTGCCTTTTTTGTTTTAGTAACGTTTATTTCTGCTCTGATTTTTATTATTTCTCTCCTGCTGACTTTGGGCTTTCTTTTTCTAATTCAGTTAGGTGTAGTTTGAGATTGCTTATTTGGGATTTTTCTTCTTTTTTAAGGTGAGCCTTTATTGTGATGAATTTCCCTCTTAATATGGCTTTTGCTGCATCCCATATGAGTTGGTATAGCATGTTATCATTTTCATTTGTCTCTAGATTTTTTTTTTAAGATTTTACTTTTCCTTTTTCTCCCCAAAGCCCCCCGGTACATAGTTGTGTATTTTTACTTGTGGGTCCTTGTAGTTGTGGTATGTGGGACGCTGCCTCAGCATGACCTGATGAGCGGTGCCATGTCCACGCCCAGGATCTGAACTGGCGAAAGCCCGGACCGCCAAAGCAGAGCATGCGAACTTAACCACTCGGCCACGGGCCGGCCCTTATGTCTCCAGATATTTTTTGATCTCTCCTTTAATTTCTTCAGTGATCCATTGCTTGTTCAGTAGCATGTTGTTTAGTCTCCACATCTTTGTTCCTTTCTCAGCTTTTTTCTTGTAATTAATTTCTAGCTTTATAGCATTGGGATCACAAAAGATGCCGGTTATTATTTCCATCTTAAATTTATTGAGGCTTGCCTTGTTTCCCAACATATGGTCTATCCTTGAGAATGTTGTGTGTGCTCTTGAGAAGAATGTGTATTCTGCTGTTTTAGGATGGAGTGTTCTTTATATGTCTATTGAGTCTAACTGGTCTAGCTTTTCATTTAATTCCACTGTTTCCTTGTTGATTTTTTGTCTGGATGATCTATCCATTGATGTGAGTGGGGTGTTGAGGTCCTCTACTATTACCATGTTATTTTTGATATCTTCTTTTAGGTTTGTTAATAGTTGCTTTATGAACTTTGGTGCTTCTGTGTTGGGTGCATAGATATTTACACGTGTTATTTCTTCTTGATGGAGTGTCCCTTTTATCATTATATACTCCCCTCTTTGTCTCTCTTTACCTGCCTTATCTTGAAGTCTACTTTGTCTGATATAAATATTGTGACACCTGCTTTCTTTTGTTTGCCATTAGCTTGGAGTATCGTCTTCCCACTCCTTCACTCTGAGCCTGTGTTTGTCATTGAAGCTGAGATGTGTTTCCTGGAGACAGCATATTGTTGGGTCTTGTTCTTTAATCCATCTCACCACTCTGTGTCTTTTGATTGGAGAATTCAATCCATTTACATTTGGGGTAATTATTGATCTATGAGGGCTTAATGCTGCCATTTTATGACTCGTTTTCCATTTCTCCTGCATTTTCTTTGTTTCTCGTCCTGTGTATTTTGGTATACCTATTGAATTATGTATGTTTTTATGTTGTGTTTCTTTGTTTTATCCTTATTTATTATTTGTGTCTCTGTTCTGCTTTTTTGTTTAGTGGTGACCATGAAGTTTCTATTCAAAATCTCGTGGATATGATAGTCCCTTTTCTGATGGCCTCTTATTTCCTTAGACTAAACTGGTTCAATCCTTTTCCTCTTCCCCTGCTAAGTTGTTTTTCTCACATTTTATTCCATCTTGTGTTGTGAGTTTGTGATTAAAATGACAGAATTATCTTTGTTTTTGGTGTTTTCTTACCTTTATCTTTAGTGCTATACTTTAGTATTTGCTAGCCTATTTTAATTTTGTCTACCTATTTATCTCCTTACTCTTTGCTTTTTAACCCTTTCCTCCCTTTTTTTTTGTCAGGTATGAGGGCCTTCTTGAGGATTTCTTGTAGGAGGAGTCTTGTGGCTGCAAACTCCCTTAGCTTTTGTTTGTCTGGGAAAGTTTTTATTTCTCCATCATATCTGAAGGATGTTTTTGCTGGATAGAGTATTCTTGGCTGAAAGTTTTTGTCCTTCAAAGATGTAAATATGTCATTCCAGTCTCTCCTAGCCTGTAAAGTTTCTGCAGAGAAATGCCCTGAAAGCCTGATAGGGGTTCCTTGTAGGTTATTTTCGTCTGCCTTGCTGCCCTTAGTATTCTTACTTTTTCATTCACTTTTGGCGGTTTCACTACGAGATGCCTTGCAGTAGGTCTTTCTACGTGGACGTATGGAGGAGATCAGGTAACCTCTTCCACATGGATTTCCCTCTCCTTCCCTAGGTTTGGGACGTTCTCTGCTATTATTTCTTTGAACGTGCTTTCTGCTCCATTATGCTCCTTTTCTTCTCCTCTGGAATACCTGAAATTCTTATGTTGCATTTCCTAATTGAGTTGGATATTTCTCAGAGATGTTCTTCATTTCTTTTTAGTGTTAGTTCTCTCTCCTCGTCTATCTTGAGCATTTCAACATGTCTGTCTTCTGTTATTCTCATGCACTCCTCTATGCTGTCCACTCAAGCATTCAGGGAATCCATATTTTGTTTTATTTATTCCATTGTGTCTTTGATCTTTAATATTTCTTACTGATTCTTCTTTATAATTTCAGTCTCTTTTGTGAAGTAGCTTCTGAACTCGTTGAATTGTTTCTCTGCATTGTCTTTTACCTTGTTGAGTTTTTTGATGATAGCTTTTTTGAATTTTTTTCATTTAGATTACATATTTCTTTGTCTTCAGGAGTGATTTCTGGGTACTTGGTATTTTCTCTGTTTTTATGCATCCTGGTATTATTTGGTTGCAGTTACCACCTCTTGCCACTGGGTGGGGGTCAAGAGCCACATATTCTGAGCCGTCTGCCTTCCACTGATATCCCAGGTGCTGGGCGGGTAGGAGGAGGGGTACTTTCTCATGCTTGCTCTTGGAGTTTTCTGGCTCTGCTCTTGCTATCTGCTCTCCTGTGGTGTTGGCTTGATGAGGTCATCCCCTGAGAAAGCTTTGCCCCTGGTAGAGGGCTTCCCTGTAGGCTGCAAGGGCCTTGATGTTCCCGTGAAGGGGCTTGTCCTCCCCCCATTGCTTCCCTCTTGGAGGCCACCCATGGTCCCAGATCACAATCTTTAGGGGAGGGAGTGAAGTTTTCTCTTACCCCATTCCACCTCCTCTGAGGGGGGTTCCAGCCTTTCCGCTGTCTGTCATATGGCTGCTTGGGTCTCAGATGTGTTTTGTGTTGTGTTTGGATGGCCTCTGTTGGAGTATGTATGTCTTTTTCGTTGTATGGTGGAGGGGAGAGATTACCGGGATAGCTCACTCTGTCATGATGCTGACGTCATTCTTACCTTGCCTTCTTCTGACTGGTTTTCTTTCAGATCACCTCTGCCAGCTCTCAGACACTTAAAGGACATGTTCTCTGCAGGACCACTCTGAAGGGCTCCTCAGCATATTGTTAACCTGAGTGGATGGCCTCAGAGTTGACGTGAGCAGTTGTTCCCAACAGGAAGGGAGATATGATTGGGCACTGAAAGAAAGAGGTAATGAAGCTTTGGAGATAAGCTGCAAGTGGTGAAGCCACATTATGTCAAATGGAAAATGCACTTCCTTGCTGCTATGTGGACAGCTTTTACAGTCATTAAATTTACCTAAAATCATCCCTTTGTCTCTCTTATTTTATTTTATTTTTGCCTTGGTTACTGTTTCTGGAATTTTCCTTACAGTGTCTGTTTTAAGTGTTTCCCAACCCAGTTTCTGCTGTGGACACTGATAACCACTCTGATTTTCTCCCCTTGGCCCTAGGAGTTAGAGACTGAAGGAGGGGAGGTGAAGAGAACCATTTGCTTGGGAAAAGCTGCTCTAGATCTTGCTCACGTTTTGGTTTGATGACAGTGACTCAGCTGCCTTTCTCCTCACTTTATTCTCATATTTTACCTGAGGATTTCCCTCATGGAGCTCTTTTTTAGCTTGTCAGTTCATTCTTTGCTGTCAACTCTGACAGCACTTGGACATTGGAACAGCGTGGGGAAATGTCATTACCTGCTAATAGGCCTGATCAGTCATTCTTGGCCCATTCACTACCAAGATTGTGTCGTTTTGTGGATTTCATGAGAAAAAATCCAAAAAATGGTAACAGAATATCTGGAGTCAGAAGGACTTTGGTTCAAGTCCCCACTCCATTGCTGAAGCGTTGTGTAACTTGAGCAGTTACTTTATTCTTCTGTGCCTTGGTTTTCTCATGTGATGTGGGGATAATAATAACATGCTTATCTCATATGCAGTTCAGGTTCAGTGAGATTGTAGCTTGCAAAGAGTTCTGCACGGTGTATGGAACATGGTAAGTTCTTATCACATGGGAGTGATCACTGAAATATTTTCCTTCTAAAATAGACTGTGTCTGTTAGGATATGCTGAGGTTTTTATTGTGTGTCTAACCATGATCTTTCCACTGACCTTGACAACCTTTGGGAACCCCAAACTGAGAACCTCTTCCTCAGGTGCTCGTTTGGCCTGGGAAGATTGGTTTCTGCTCTCAAGGTCCATTTTCTAGTGAGGAAAATATTTGTTATGGCTCTTCACCTCAGTTCTTTATTCAAAAGGCATTTAAAAAGATGTTTTGAAATTTTATTTTACTTTTTATGAAAAAGTAAAACATATATGTGGTAAATAATTGAAACAATACAGTGTGTATCTATAATTGGTCAGTTTCCCTTCTACCACTTTCTCCTAATCCTCTGGTTCCCTTTTATTTATTTTTTTTAAAGATTGGCACCTAAGCTAACAACTGTTGCCAATCTTTTTTTCTTTTTTTTCTGCATTGTCTCCCCAAATCCCCTCAGTACCTAGTTGTATATCTTAGTTGCATGTCCTTCTAGTTGTGACATGTGGGATGCCACCTCAGTGTGGCCTGACGAGCAGTGACATGTCCGCACCCAGGATCCGAACCAGCGAAACCCTGGGCTGCTGCAGCAGAGCACACGGACTTAACCACTTGGCCACGGGGCCGGCCCCTCCTCTGGTTCCCTTTTATGAAGGCCAGCACTTTTATCATTTTCTAATGTGTCTTTTCAGAGATCATCTCTGTATACACACTGACTAGTGTGCATATTTGTTTTATGTAAATGGTTATACACCATACACATTATTAACAGCTTTATTGAGGTATGTGTAATTGACATACAACTGACTTGCACGTATTTAAGGTGTACAATTTGGTAAATTTTAATGTATGTATATACTCATGAAGCCATCACTAATCAAGATAGTAAATATTACCATCACCTGTGCTCATGTCCTTTTGTAGTCCCTCTTTCTTCTGATCTTCCATCCCCAAATTACCATGGATTTTTCCCTCAGAGATTTTGACATGTTGTGTTTTCATTTTCAAATTGGTTTCAAAGTACTTTATAGTTTTCCTTTTGATTTCTTCTTTGACCCGTGGGTTGTTTAGAACTGGGTTATTTAATTTCCACATAGTTGGGCATTTTCCTGAGATCTTAATTTATTGATTTCTAATTTAATTCCATTGTGGTCAGAGAACATACTTTGTATGATTTTTGTCATTTGAATTTATTGAGACTTACTTCATGGCTCAGAATGTGATCTGTCTCTGTAAATGTTTGGTGTACGCTGGAGAAGAATATGTGTTCTGCTGTTGTTGGGTGTAGACTTCTATAAATGTCAGTCAGTTCAGGTTGTTGTTCACGTCTGTAATATTCTAATCATGATCTTCTATCAACTGTTGAGAGAGAGGTATTGAAATTTTTGAAGATAATTATGGATTTGTCTCTTTTCCCCTTGTAGTTCTATCATGTTTTGCTTTGTGTATTTTGAAGCTCTGTTAATGGGTGAATAAACATTTAAGATTTTTCTGTACCCTTGATTAATTGCTTCTTTTATCATTATGAAATGATCTTCTTTGTCTCTGTAGTAGTTTTTGCTTTGAAATCTACATTGTGTAATATTACTATAACAACTTTGGCTCACTCTCTTCTTCCCTTTATATTGAGATATAATTCATATTCCATTAATTTCACCATTTTAAAGTGCACAATTCAGTGGTTTCTAGTATATTCACAAAGTTGTGCAACTATCATCACTATCTAATTCGAGAACATTTTTTCATTACTCTGAACAGAAACCCCATATCTGTTGGTGGTCACTCTTCGTTTTCCCCTCCCTCCATCCCTTGGCAAGCACTACTATACTCCCCTTTTTTTTAAAAATTTTTTTATGTTGCAGTAACATTGGTTTATAACATTATTTAAATTTCAGGTGTACATCATTATATATTTCAGTTTCTGTGTGGATTACATCATGTTCACCACCCAAGACTAATTACCATCCATCACCACACAGGTGCCTAATCACCCCTTCGCCCTCCTCCCTCCCCACCTCCCCTCTGGTAACCACCAATCTAGTCTCTGTTTCTATGTGTTTATTTGTCATTGTTTTTATCTTCTACTTATGATTGAGATCATACAGTATTTGATTTTCTCCCTCTGACTTATTTCACTTAGCTTCATGCCCTCAGGGTCCATCCATGTTGTCACAAGTGGCCGGATTTCATCATTTCTTATGACTGAATAGTATTCCATTGTGTATATATACCACATTTTCTTTATCCATTCGTCCCTTGATGAGCACCTAGTTTGCGTCTAAGTCTTGGCTATTGTGAATAATGCTGGGAAGAACATAGGGATGCATGTATCTTTATGCATTCGTGTTTTCATGTTCTTTGGAAAAATACCCAGCAGTGAAATAGCTGGATCATATGGTAGGTCTATTCTTAACTTTTTGAGGAATCTCCATGCTGTTTTCCATAGTGGCTGCACCAGTTTGCACTCCCACTAGCAGTGTATGGGTGTTCCCTTCTCTCCACATCCTCTCCAACACTTGTTGTTTCCTGTCTTGTTAATTATAGCCATTCTGATGGGAGTGAGGTTCATTGTAGTTTTGATTTGCGTTTCCCTGATAGTTAATGATGTTGAGCATATGCTTTCTGTCTCTGAATTTTCCTATTCTGGAAAGTTCATATAAATGTAATCATACAATATGTGGCCTTTGTGTCTGGCTTCTTTCACTAAGAATAATATTTTCAAGGTTCATCCATGTTGCATAATGTGTCATTACTTCCTTTTTTTATGGTTGAGTAATGTCAATCAATATAATATTCCTTGTTAATAGAATGTATTGATTACAAATTCAGTCTCCTTACTAGTTATATCTATTTATATTTTCCATTTCTTCATGAGTCAGATTTGGTAGTTTGTGTGTTTCTAGGAATTTGTCTATTTCAACTAGGTTATCTAATTTGTTGGCATATAATTGTTCATATTACTCTTTTATAATCCGTTTCATTTCTCTGAGATTGGTAATAATGTCCCCTCTCTTGTTTCTGATTTAGTAATTTGTCTTCCCTTTTTTTTTCTTTGTCAGTCTAACTAAAATATTATCAATTTTCAACATGGATGGATCTTGAGGGTATTATGTTAAGTGAAATAAGTCAGACAGAGAAAGACAAATATTATATTATTTCACTCATATGTGGAAGATAAACAAACACATAGATAAGGAGAACAGATTTGTGATTACCAGAGGAGAAGGAGGTGGGGGGAAGGTGAGGGGGTATAGGGACATGTGTATGGTGATGGATTAAAATTAGACTATTGGTGGTGACCACAATGCCATAAACACAGAAACTGAAATATAATAATGTACACCTGAGAGCCAGCCCTGATGGCCTAGTGGGAAAATTTGGTGCGCTCTGCTTTGGGGGCCTGGGTTCAGTTCTCTGGGTGCTGGGCCATACCACTTGTCTGTCAGTAGCTACGCCGTGAGGGTAGCTCACAAAGAAGAACCAGAAGAAGTTCCAACTATACACAACTACGTACTGGGGCTTTGGGGTGGGGGGAAAAAGGAAGAAAAAAGAAGGAAGATTGCCAACTGATGTTAACTTAGGTCAAATCTTCCTCTGGGGGGAAAAACATGTACACTTGAAATTTATACTATTTTAAAAGCCAATATGACCTCAATTTTGTCAATTTTGTAGATCTTTTCAAGGAACCAACTTCTGTTTTTCTATTCTCTATTTCATTTATGCCTGCTCTAATTTTTTTTTTAAAGATTGGTGCCTGAGCTAACATCTGTTGCCAAACTCCTCTTTTTAAAATTTTTCTCTTTTTCTCCCCAAAGCCCCCCAGTACATAGTTGTATATTCTAGTTTTAGGTCGTTCTGATTGTGCTGTGTGGGACGCCACCTCAGCATGGCCTGATGAGGGTACTAGGTCCACGCCCAGGATCCGAACCGGCGAAACCCTGGGCCGCCGAAGCAGAGCGTGCAAACTTAACCACTCGGCCACGGGGCCAGCCCCTGCTCTAATCTTCATTATTTCCTACTTTCTGCTTTCTTTGGGTTTAGTTTTCTCTTGTTTCTCTATCTCTTAAGGTGGAAGGTAGGTTATTGATTTGAGATCTTTTTTTTTCTTTTTAAAAATAGACTTTGTTCTTTAAGAGCAATTTTAGGTTTACATCCAAATTGACTGGCAAGCACAGAGAATTCCTATATGTCTCCTGTGTCCACACATGCACAGCCTCCCTCACTGTCAACATCCCACACCAGAGTGGTGCGTGTGTAACAATTGGTGAACCTACATTGACTCATCATCATCACCCAAGGTCCATAGTTTACACTAGGGTTCTCTCTGGGTGTTATACGTTCTATGGGTTTTGACAGGTGTGTAATGAATTGTATCTACCATTATAGTATCATACAGAATAGTTTCGCTGCCCTAAATTCCTTTCTGCTCTGCCTGTTCATCCCTCCCTCCCCTCAACCCCTGGCAACCACTGAATTTTTTACTGTCTCCATAGTTTTGCCCTTTTCAGAATGTCATGTAGTTGGAATCATATGTGGCTTTTTCAGACTGGCTTCTTTCACTTAGTGATATGTGTTTAAAGTTCCTCCATGTCTTTTCATGGCTTTATAGCTCATTTATTTTTAGTGCTGAATATTATTCCATTGTATGGATGTACCACAACGGATAAATGTATTTTCCCTTCATCTAATGAAGGACATCTTGGTTACTTCCAAGTTTTGGCAATTATGGATAAAGCTGTTATAAACCCCTAAGCATAGGTGTTTGTGTGGACATAAGTTTACGACTCATTTGGGTAAATATTAAGGAGTGTGATTGCTGGATCATATGGTAAGAGTATGTTTAGTTATGTAAGAAACTGCCAAACTCTTCCTAAGTGGCTGTACCATTTTGTATTTCCACCAGCAATGAATGAGAGCTCCGTTGCTCCACATCCTTGCCAGCATTTGGTGTTGTCAGTGTTCTGGTTTTTAGTCATTCTAACAGGTGTGTAGTGGTGTCTTGTTTTATTTGCAATTCCTCAATGACATGTGTTGAACATCTTTTCCTATGCTTATTTGCCATCTTTGTATCTTCTTTGGTGAGGTGGCTGTTTAGATCTTTTGTCTACAGCTTATTAATTTTATTTTTGGATATTAAGAGTTTTCTTTTGTATGTTTTGAACACCAGTCCTATATCAGACACGTGTTTTGCAAATATCTTCTCCCAAACTGTGGCTGTTTTCTCATTTTCTTAACTGCATCTTTCACAGAGTCAAATTTTTTATTTTAATGAAGTCTCCCTTATCAATTATCTCTTTCTTGGATTGTGCCTGTGGTATTGTACCTGAGAAGCCATTGCCAAACCCTAGGTCATCTAGATTTTCTCCTGTGTTATCTTCTAAGATTGCCCAAATCAAACTGCCTGCCATTTACCAACAACATAGGAAGAATTGTGATTGCAGAAATGTTGGGAAAGACCTAATGGGAAGCCAGTGACAATCCTTCACACTATATAAATTAGGTATTTGAAAAAACTCATTACATCTTTATTATTTTTTCATTTTACCCTCATCTGCAAGAAATTGGAATTTAGTGTTTCAGGAGACATGTAAGTGTCCTGTGAGGAAAAAATAATAAAATTCCATGCCAGTGACTGAATTGATAACAATATCGTGAGACATTGTCTTGAGTGGAACCAGTTGAGAATCTCAGTAATAAATTCCTCATTTTTAAAAGGAATTGTGTAACCACTAGCCCACTAGAGTCAGTTTGAACAGACCCTATGTCTTGTTAACAGAATGATTAAGAATTGTATTTCAAAAAATTTGAAAAGTTACATATCCAGAGCATGCACAGAAGAAATCTTGACCTGAAATGACCAAGGGACTAAAGATTCTCCTCCCCACGGAACCCAAGGATTGGACATGACCAGAACTTGAAAGTCGGACTCTCATCAGAAGTGAGGGTTCCATTATCCAGGAAGATCTGGTGTTAAAATGCCTTCCACGCCTTACCATAAATGTTTAGAACCTTACCATAAATGCTTAAAGCCCACCAATCAAAACCTGTCCTGCCAGTGTTTCTGCGTGCCAGCCTGTTCTGCCTAATCTCTTAAATTTCGCCAAATCCTGAATCAGGGAGACAGATCTGAGGGCACATGACCCCTGTCTCCTTGCAGATTGATCTCACAAAATAAAGCTATGTTTCTTTTCCCAAAGGCTGATGCTGTAATAAATTGGCTTGTTATGTACGTTGGGTGGAAAGTCCTTGCTCGGTAACAGTTGTATACCAGGCGGTTGTTGACACCGACCATGCTAGGCAGGGTGCTGTGTGTTCAGCTGGGAAGGAGCATTGCTAAAGAGATTTTAAATGCAAAACGCTTGTTATCCCACCTTTGATGAATTGTCCTATGCTTGCTCCTGCCTCAGAGTTTTGAGTTTTTTCTTTTGTTCGTTGATTCAGTGAGTTCTTACCTTGCGCAGTGTTGATGGGTCTTTGTTGATGGGTGAAAGTTTTGAAGCTGCCTCTCCTCCTGCTCTTGCCTCCAAACTGTCAGAGGGAAAGCTGCATCCTGTTTTTGTAGACCAATGTCTCTCAGAAAAGTTGTCAGATACGAAGGGAGATGATCCAAGTGTGCTGATAAGGGTGGCGTGATACAGGCTGACTTCCAAGATCAGCATCTGCTAATGGTTGTGACATTTGGCATTTGTCTCAGTGTCTTTCTGAGAGATGTTCAGAGTGCTTGGACCTTTTATTGGAGGGGGCAACCAGGCCAATTATTGGTGCTTTCCTTATTTTAAACCTTCACAGGCCTGTCATTCGTGTTGTAGGTGCACCACTTCACCCTTTGTGCCCACCCCCCACCCCACCTTTCCCTTGGTAGCCACTAATCTGTTCTCTTTGTCCACATTTTTAAATTCTTCATATGAGTGGAGTCATACAGAGATTATCCTTCTCTAACTGGCTTATTTCACTTAACATAATTCCCTCAAGTTCCATCCATGTTGTTGCAAATAGGATGATTTTGTTCTGTTTTGCAGCTGAGTAGTATCCCATTGTATATATATATACCACAACTTCTTTATCCATTCATCTGTTGATGGGCACTTAGGTTGCTTCCACGTCTTGGCTATTGTAAATAATGCTGCAATGAACATTGGGGTGCATAGGACTTTTGGAATTGCTGACTTAAAGCTCTTTGGATAGATACCCAGTAGTGGGATGGCTGGATCATATGGTAGTTCTATTTTTAATTTTTTGAGGAATCTCCATACTGTTTTCCATAGTGGCTGCACCAGTTTGCATTCCCACCAGCAGTGTATCAGGGTTCCATTCTCTCCACAACCTCTCCAACATTTGTTACTATTAGTTTTAGATATTTTTGTCATTCTAACGGGTGTAAGGTGATATCTTAGTGTAGTTTTGATTTGCATTCCCCTGATGATCAGTGATGATGAGCATCTTTTCATGTGCACAGTCCTGTTACCTTTGAGCCATGTGGGTGCTGGGTGAAGGACAGAGCAGAGAAGTCTGTCAGTCAGGCAGGTGCCAATCTAATGAGAGCCCTCTGTGTTGCCAGCGTTGTGTCCTGGGCATAGTCGGCGCTCAGCACTGAGTGACAAACACTAGGGTGGCGATCTGAAGGAGAGGACATGTGGTCCCTTTGGACGTGGTGTTTAGGGATGGTCTCCCTGTCAAGCGACATTTTATATCAGATGTGTGTGATATGAAGGTTGCAAACATGCAAAGATTTGGGACAGAAGTGATGGATGCAAGCGGATTGGAAAGTACACAGTGTCTGACATGGGTGAGAGCATGAATGCAGGCCTGGAGGATTTTAAGCACTGTTATATAATTTGCTCAGTCCCCTTTTCTTTCCCTAATTGCCCCTGGAATGAAACTTGAATAGTGTCAGTAGCCTCCTGTGGTGCTCATTGTATTCAAGAATTCCAGTCTGTAGGCCAGGCTCCTTCTCATCAGTTATTTCATTTAATGGCTCTCAAAATTCTAGAGCATGTTCTCTGGGCCTCAGGTTTTTCCCTTCTTTTAGGAGAAGGCCCCGTCATCTGTTAGGTTCCTGACACTCGAAGGTTTGTGATTTTGTATGTCCTGTCATCATCATGCTATGGGTTACCACAGCTTCACAATGCAGGAATCTGAGAGAGGGAGATGATTTTGACTAAGGGGATGGTTAATGCCTGAGTTGGGGGAGGGGATTGGGCTGGGCCCCTGCATTCAAACAGGCTCAGCATATTTGCTGCAGGGCCCTCTCCAAGCCCAGGTGGTTTCATACTATGAATCTCAACTATAGTTCCATTTGCCAAAGGTCCCATTATGGGCTTTGCTGAGATGTCAGATGCATAGAACACATGACAGGTGACCTTTTCTCAGAGAGCAGAATCTAGAGTTTTATACATGATGATAAGTAGAAGACAAAACCCAACTGTCTTGGGTCTTATTTTTCTTGGACATTTGAGGGAAATGGAGTAATTTTTCAGGTGATGTCCGTTGGTGGGTTTGGCCCTTGATTTCCGTGCCTCTAATGGTTCTCTGGACCCAAAGAATGAACCCAACTCCAGAGGCTGAGAAGGGACACATCCGGATGCAGTCTCTGATGGCCCTCGTGCCCTCCTGGTTCTTTGTCTCTCTCTATCCTGTAACTTTAGGAGGTGGGGCATCTATTGAATTTGGATAATCCAGGATCCACGTGAAGCTGTTTCACACAGGGTGGTTTAGCAGGCTGGGCACAAAGACCTGCTTGTTCCCAAGCCCTAAGTGATTTGACCTGCTGATTCTTGAGAGAGAGGGTCCTTTCAAGGCTGGCCAGGGCTTAGCTTGGATCAAAATTGCAGGTGATAACACAGGTACTGTTATTGCACAATGCCCTATGCGTATAAAAAAAGCCAATTAATTATGACGTCAGCCTTTCAGGAAAGAGATCAGCTTTGTTCTGCAAGATTGATCTGCATGGAGAACAGAGGCCATGTGCCCTCAGATCTGTCTCCATGATTCATGATTTGGGGCAAAATTTATGAGGTTAGGGAGAACAGGCTGGCATGTGGAAATGTGGGTGGGACAAGTTTTGATTGGTGGGCTTCAAACATTTATGGTAAATTTTTAGACGTTTATGACTAAATGGGTTCTAAACATTTATGATGAGGTGGGGAAGGAATTTTCACACCAGATTTTCCTGAATGAGGGAGGCCTCACTTCTGATAAGAGTCCAACTTTCAAGTTTTGATCCTGTCCCAGTCCTTGGGTTCCATAGGAAGGAGGATCTTTGGTTCTGCAGTCATTTCAGGTCAGGATTTTTTCTTTTGTGCATTCTCTGGCTATGTGACTTTGCATATTTTCTAAAGGCATTTCTTAATCACTCTGTTGATAAGAGAGGAGGTCAGTTGAACTGGTCCTGGAGGGCCCATGGTTACAAATCCTGCCTTTTTGTTGTTCATCCCTCAGTCTTGAGGGACATAGGGCAATGACTGCTCTAGCTTCTTCCTGCTGATGAGGGGCATAGGTTGTTCCATCTCACTGAGTCATTCTCTTAGTAATCCAGTGATGCAAGTGAGCTCCCAAAGTTAGGCCTCTATGTGTAAGCAAGTAACCAGGCATTTAATAAGAAGCATTTCTAGAGAAACAAAAAGAAAAACAAAATTAATGGTTGGAGCAAATTATAGATCAATTTCTGAGTCCAGGGGGCAGCCAGTCAAAAAGATTTCTAGATGTCAGAGTTGAAACATCTTTTGCAGTTTGAATGTCTCTGATGATGTGATCAGGTGTTCAGGTGTCTTTCTGAGTGGCTTACACAGCAACAGACATGAATCTCTGTTAAGTTTATATCAAGTTGTCTAGCTTCAGTTTGTGGGGCTTCATGAAAAAGGGCAGTTTCAGTTCTCAATGAGTCAAAATGAAAATGATGGAAAAATGGAAAACTGTAGTTTGGAGATTTATACCCAGATATTTCAGGAGACTAGAAGAATTTAGGATTCAGTCCAGCTTACAGATAGAAACCAGAAACCTCAAAGACAATTAACAGAACTAGAACCTAATACCAATGAATGTAGACTATAGTTTTTATTGAACCATAACTTTTCTCTCTAAAATCACCCTCATTTTTACCTCACTGTTTGGCAGAATAAGTCTAGTTTCAATAAAATTGGTCCAGTTACTTACATAAGCACAGGAAGAATTGATCACATAGGCTTTTTTTTTTTTTTTTTTAAGATTAGCACCTGAGCTAATATCTGTTGCCAATCTTCTTCTTTTTTCTTCTCCCCAAAGCCCCCAGTACATAGTTGTATATTCTAGTTACAGGTCCTTCTGCTTGTCATATAGGCTTTTAAAAATCTGCTTTGTTGGAACTTTTCATACGGAATCTCAGGTTGAACTTTAGAGGCCTCTCAAGGCCAGGAAAACCAAGCCAAGGACTCTGCATCAGGCTCCATCTGCAAACCTATAGATTTTGGTGAATTCCTCCCTTCTTTTGAGGTTCCCTCAAATATCCTGAGGTTCTTTGCACCTGTCAGGGAAGTGACCTTCTTTACTCGCTTGGTAAGGTTGATGGGGATCCTATAAGCAAGGTACCAGGCCAGTATTTCCAAGCAGCTTTATTCCATAAAATCAAAAGCTGTCTTGTCATATCTGAGTCTGCATGTTTCTCTCAAATATGACATCTCAGTGAAAGCCTTGGTAATATAACCAATGTTTCCAATTGTGTCCTGTTAGAAGGAGAACAGATTATTATTGAACTTATGCAAATAACTGTATCGCCATGAAAACAATACTCACTAAGAGTTTCCAAATTCTGGAGGAATCAGGTAGGGAGGAAAAGATACTTGTTTCAATTCTGCTTACAAAGCTATAATTTACTAAATTGCTGTAAGTCAGAGTTAGCTTAAGAGAAAAGAGAAAAAACTTTCTTTAAATCTGGAAAAAAAATGAAAAAATCAGGAATATCTCAAATGAAAAGTCATAAAGATTATAATCATCCTCATCAGTTCATTTCGTCCTGTGTAATCGACTCTTGATCTGAATCTTCTGTTGGCAGTTTCATGAAGTCACCAATTTCTCTGTTAGACTTCTGTACTTTCTTACCCAGGTCAGTTTTATGATCTGAAGGTTTATCACAAACATGTATTCTGGAGTGTCAGAGTCCTTTCCATGAATCTCTCCGAAGATGAAACATATTTGCAAAAGCATCAGAGTAAAACAGCAACTATCTGCAAATGAGAACAGAGTCAAAAGGGCACTTGACAAAGAAACTTGTCTATTTCTGTGACATACAACACTTCAAGATAATCACTAGAATTATGGCTGACAACCAGGACAGATCAGAATTTTAGGAATGTTATATAATTTTTAAAACACTTACATCAATAAGATTTACCCACAGAAGATCACAGATGATCTATGATCTATCAAATAATGAAACAATGCTTAGTTATCCATTTAATCATGGTGACAATTAAAGAGTTTCAGGCCAATGCAGAAAATTAAATAGCTGTAAGAAAAACCTTAGCACTTGTGATTAAAGACTTGATAAAAACAGTACAGGAAATTTATTCTGATAAAACATAAAATCCCTACCCTTTTGGTAGGCTACTCACAAAAACACTTTTCATAATCTCTTTATCAAGAATAGACAAGGGGCTGGCTCTGTGGTCGAGTGGTTAAGTTCGCGTGCTCCGCTGTGGCGGCCCAGGGTTTAGATCCTGGGCGCGGACATGGCACCACTCATCAGGCCACATTGATGTGGCGTCCCACATCCCACAACTAGGAGGACCTGCAACTAAGATATACAACTATGTATGGGGTGGGGGGGTTTGGGGAGATAAAGCAGAAAAAAAAAAAAAAGATTGGCAACAGTTGTTAGCCCAGGTGCCAATCTTTTAACAAATAAAAAAAAAAGGAAGATTGGCAACAGTTGTTAGCCCAGGTGCCAATCTTTAAAAAAAGAAAAAATAAAAAAAGAATAGACAAAAAGTTCAAGTAAATTGAAGTCAGAGAGGGAAAACCAAATTCTACTTTTTTACCAGCTTACTTTTGACAGTATAATTCATTTACTTAATTAGATCTAATTAAATCATAGCCAACTTCACCATGCATAAGACTCTTTTTTAGGGTTCCTCTTCCACAAACCTTCTATAGCTCTCCTTTTACATTCAGAATTTGTCCCATGCCTTCTTTTTTCCCTCCTAGTACTTTAGGACAAATTTATCTTTCTTAAAAAAACAAACAAAAATTTTCCCATTCATAACTTCCTTACTGAAAACATATATCTTACTTTCCTTCAATACGAAGATATTTTGCTGATTGATTCTGAGTAGCTTTAATCACATATATTAATTAGAATTTTTAACCCTTACAGACCTCAGTGAAAACTAAAAAGTAAGCAATTATGAACTGTCTTTTACGTTAGCATTCTAAATCCTTTTCATAATATCTAGAAACATGCTGCTTCATAATACAATTGTTAACAAAATACAAGACATGTTTACTAACAGACACAACCACCTTTTAGTTTCTCTGTAATAAGAAGCCAAAAGTGGATAAACTTAGACATGTTTAGTGATAATGTTTCAGTATTTTATCTCCTCTGAAAATAACCCAACAATTCCTGATTTTTTTTACCACTTAATTTCACCTATCGAAACTCCAAAGTTTCAAGTTACCTGAAAGAGTTTGGAAGTCATCTGAAATATCCATGCCATAACATATAATTATTTTTAAAAAATTCACCCAACACTTTTATGTTTTTCACATTTAGTTCATTCCTTCCCAATAATTATTTAGATTGCCTATAAAAATTCATGAAGCATTAGGCAAAATTAGCCATCATTTTGTTGTTATTTTTGCTAACCAGTTTTGTAATAGAGATAATATCAGCTTATTTGACAAATGAACATAGAATAAAGGCTCCATGTCAGCATCATATCCAATGCCAATAACTCTGAGGATGTGTCCATTTTAATCAAACCAATGATCTTAAATGAACTCTCATTTACCAAAGATTAATTTATATCCTATTAACTTGAAAGACATTTGGGTTAGTTGCTACTACATTTAGGAATAATTCATATAAGCACTTTTCCTATGCCAGTTGAATAGAGCTGTTTAGAAATTATATCATCTGGAGGTAAAATATCACACATATATAACGTACATATAGGCACACATACACAGAGACTCCACAGGTATTGTTTTAAAATTACTACCTTGAATCAGGTATAGTAACACAAGGATCCCTAGTTATGAATCCAAATTTTATCCAAAGCCTTTTTTCTAATTGTGGAGAAGACACTAAAGATGCTAGATTTTTGGCAAAGGTGCTCTTATGGCCACTTTTCTTCCCTTTTCCCCTTAACTTTTAGGAATTGATGATGGGCTATGTATTTCCCAGAGTTTACAAGCTCTTTGAGGTAAAAGAAATGGGTGGAATCTGAAATGCCTCTAGAGCTGCATTTCCAGTCTTGGAAGCATGTGAAAGACAAAGGTGGCTGTTTCCAGCTCCTCAAAGAACAGGAAAGATGTTAATCCATCCTTTCTGCTACATTTTTTTCAATTTAGAAGTTTTTCCAATTAAAGGAGCCATCTTCAGACCTATGATGAGTGGGATCTTAATAGTGACTCAAAACAATAAGCATTTATGTCTTAACTACAGACACAAGAGGTGTCCCCAAAAGAGAGTGGAAAAGAAGCAGCCCTCACAAGATCCAGAAAGTTCACTCCCAAAAATAGTCCAAAAAAACAAAGGCTTCCACTGCACAGGTGGTAGTGCACTAACAAGCCTTGAAGATTGAGACTACAAAGGGCTCTGATGGACTGGGACCCCCGATGAAAAACTCCCATGAGAGCTGATACAACCAGAAAAAAAGAGTACATCTTGGAACCCCGGTCTACCTGACTGGCCGCCAACATGCGTTCCAGAACGTGCATCTTCCGTATGGCGGAGACCAAAGAGGTCACAAAGCTAAGCTCTCAAGACATAAAACAAGACAAAAGGAAAAAACCTTTCATCTTCTACACACATTAACAGCTTTAGCTACAACTTGGATCTCTTGGAGCCAGATTAATATGTAGGAGGGAGGTGCCACAGGGTGGGGATTGTGTGTGCTTTACAGAGTACCTTGTTGCATGGACATTTTCTTGACAGGAGACCTGCTGTCATCTACCCCATTCTGTGACCAACTTATCCTGTCACGGGAATCTTTGTGAGGTAGTGAGTACCCTAATGGCTCTTAACTGCTTAACCTGTGCCCAACAATTTTGTGGCCTTTTTTGGCTTCCAAGAGGCCCCTTAGCAACAGGTTCCACCTTAAGCACATACTCCATAGGTGGGCCCTACAGCAAAGTTTATTGAAGGCCCACCCAGGCAACAGGCTTATGGAGATGTTTTGTGTCTTGTCCTAAGGCTTCACCTTTTTATAACAAATGACCTAAAAGACAGAGACAAGGAAAAATAGTGACCATCTTTGGGAGGAGAAGGATCAAAAAACCAATGAGTACTCAGTAGCTTGTACTACATACTTGTAGCTAAGATTCACACATTTTGGGAAAATGCAGCCTAAGGGGCTACAGGTGGGGATCAAACTAGTGTCTCCCATTGTTTCAGAATTTGGATACTTCCAGTCAAAAGTATATTTATGCTACAGCTAGAACCAGATCACAAAAATTTTGGCCACCCCCGAAACCAAGAAACTCACAATGAAGGCCAAACCAAGGCTTCCTTCTAATGATCAATGTAATTGCCCTCAGGTTGATGGCACTTTGGTAGAACTCTTAGAGACAAATGGGGGTGCAGCATGCGTTTGTGCCCCACCATCTCTGACCAGAAAATGGAATGCAACTGCATTTCTGTCCCACCATAGTTTTGGGACCCCCTCAGTGTGATGATTATCAAGCCAAGTCCTAAGGACACAAAACAAGGTTGGTAAGATTCCACAGTTCTTTGTAAACATTTACAACTTCTGGAATCTTTAGGTTGAAAGGTGGAACCCTTGACTCTTAAAAGATTTCTATGTTTCTTGGTCCAAAAGCCAAACCCAAAGTGGCCACTGTAATTTTAAATTACTCCAGGTTATCTTGCCAGCTGTTTACACTTATCGCCAATTTAGGGGGGCTTTTCCCAACGTGGCTGCAACAAACAAGGTGATTTCTGAGGACAGCTTGTTATGATCACTGAGAAATTCAGTCTCCAAACAGCCAATTTTAACAAATAAAACAGTCAGACATCATGAACAGATACAGAAACCCAATGCTCTGGGACTCCAACCCAGGGTACTCAGGGACCCTATCCCAGAGCTCAGGACTCTAACCCAATCCTTTGGAGTGCCCCAGCAACTGTAACCCTATAATATTATCTCCTCTGAACCCACAATCCTACCCTTGGGGATTTAACCCAGCAAACATCTCGCTTCTGGGTCATCTAACCCATGATCCAGACAAGATATTAGACAATTTCAGGCACAAGCGGGTTTTAACGAGGTCACTCACCCAAAAGATGTCTGATCCTGGAACTGTCTTCTCCCAAAGGAAAACAAAAACCTTGGGACCTGGGCGCTGCAGCAGGAAATGGGAATCCGATCAGTCGAGCCTCTAGACGAAATTGTCTAGATGGCTGCTTAGGGTGGATGAAATGTTTTAAAGATTTCAGCTCGCTACCATCTGGCACAACTCTTCAGAGCCTAAAGATTCCAGAAGCTGCAAATGTATACAAACAACTGCAGAATCTCAGCAGGCTTGTTTATTGTCCTGAAGGCTTCGGTTAATAATCATCAGGTTGGAGGTCCCAAAAGATGGTTGGGCAAAAATTTGGTTGCACCCTATTTTGCAGTCAGTGATAGTTGGGCAGAAATGCAGGGTGCATTCCTGTCAGTGGCAAAAGGTCCTACCAAACTGCCATCAGCCTCAGAGGAATTACATTCATTTCAGGGATGCTGAATAAAGAATAAAGCTGATCTCCTTCCCGAAGGGGATGCCGTAATTAATTGACTGTTTATGTGCATCAGGCAAGAGAATCCCAATTTTGTGTGGTAATTATTGGTGACCATGAAGGGACAAGTTCCTATGACTACCTGCCTGAAGCTCTGGAACCCCCAGCGGTGTGGATCTTTTCATCTACCCTAAGCGGCCGCCTAGACAATTTCATTTAGAGGCTTGACTGACCAGATTCCCACTTCCTGCTCTAGGCCCCAGGAGGCTTTTTTTTTTTTCCTTTGGGAGAAGAAAACAGTTCGAGGATCATATGTCTTTAGGGTGAGTGACCTCGTGAAAACTCGTCTGTGCCTAAAATTGTCTATATCTCGTCTGGATTGTGGGTTAGAGGCCCCAGTGGTGAGACTTTTGCTGGATTGAAGTCCCAAGGCTAGGATTGTGGATTCAAGGGAGGCAACATAAAAGGGTTACAGCCTCTGCGGCACTCCAAAGGATCAGGTAGAGTCCTGAGCTCTGGGGTAGGGTCCCAAAGTACCCTGGGTTAGAGTCCCAGAATATTGGATTTCTGTGTCCCTTTATGTTTACGTATGTCTTACTGTTTTATTTGTCAACATTGGCTGTTTGGGGACTGAGTTTCTCAGTGATCATAATAAACTCTCTTTAGAAATTACCTTGTTTATTGCGGTCACCTTGGGAAAAGCCCCCTAAAATGGGGATAATTGTAAACAGCTGGCAAGATAACCCCGGATAATTTAGGCCACTTTGGGTCTCCTTTTTAAGAGCCAGGTAATAGAGGAATTTTTTAAAGAGTCAAACTTGCCACCTTCTGGCACCATTGTCCACAGCCTAACGGTTCCAGAAGCTGTAACTGTTTACAGAGAATTGCAGAATCTGACCAACCTTGTTTAGTGTCTTGAGGGCTTGGCTTAATAATCATCAGGTTGGAGATCCCAGAAGATGGTTGGGCCAAAATGCAGTTGCACTCCATTTAGTGGTCAGAGATGGTCAGAGAGAAATGCTTGGTGCACTCCTGTTTGTGGTTAAGGGTCCTACCAAACTGCCATCAGCCTCAGGGGAATCATATTGGTTTTGGAGACGCCTGAAGTTTTTGCAATCTGGTTCTAGCTGCAGCATTAATATACTCTTGACTGGTCATGTCGAGATTCTGAAACAATGGGAGACACTAGTGCCATCCCTGCATGTAGCCCCTTAGGCTACGTTTTCCCCAAATGGGGTGACTTTTAGCTACAAGTATGTCATACAAGCTACTGAGTATTCATTGGCTTGTTGATCCTTCTCCTCCCAGAGATGGTCACTATTTTCTCTTGCCTCTGTCTTTTGTCTCATTTGTCATAAAAAGGAAAAACCACAGGGCAAGCTGCAGGCATCATCATAAACCTGTTGTCTGGATGGGCCCTCAGTAAACTTTTCTGTAGGTTAAGTGTGTGCATAAGGTGAAAGCTATTGCTAAGGGGCCTCTTGGAAGCCAAAAAAGGCGCAAAATTGGTGGGCACAGGTTGAGCAGTTAAGAGCCATTAGGGCACTCACCACCTTAAGAAGACTTCCTGTGATAGGATGAGTTGGTTACAGAAAGGGGTAGATGATGACAGGTCTCCTGCCAACCTCAAGAAAATGTGCAATGAGGTACTCAGTAAAGCACACACGATCCCCAACACTGTGGCACCTCTCTGCCTAGGTATGAGTCTGGCTCCAAGAGACCCAAAGCATAGCTGAAGGTCCTAATGTGCATAGAAGATGAACGGGTTTTTTTTCTTTTGTCTTGTTCTATGTCTTAAGATCCTGGCTTTGTGACCTGTTTGGTCTCTGCCATCTGGAGGATGCACATACTGACATGCATGTTGGTGGGTAGTTGGCCAGGGGTTCCAAGATGTACTGTATTTGCCCAGCTATTTCATCTCTCAGGGAAGTGTGTCATGAGGAGTCCTAGTCCACTGGGGGCCTTTGTCATCTCAGCCTTCATTGCTTGTCAATGCACTACACCTGTGCAGCAGAAGCCTTTACTTTCTTGGATTATTTTTGAGAGTGAACTGTCTGGATCTTGTGAGAGCTGCTTCTTTTTCGCTCTCTTTTGGGAACACTATGGCATCTGTAGTTAAGACATAAATGCTTATTGGTTTGAGTCACTATTAAGGTCCTACTTGTCAATGGTCAGAGGGTAGATCCTTAAATTGGAAAAAGTTCTAAATTGGAAAAATGTAACTGAAAAGGTGAGTCAACTTATCATTCAGACTGTACTCCAGTTCTTTGGGGACCAGTTCTTTGAAACAACCATCTTTGTCTTGCAAATCCCTGCAGGGCTAGAGTTAGGGCTCTAGAAGGTGGTTCAAAGTTGACTTGTCCTTTTCCAATCCCAAAGCCTCCCCTGTTCCTCTCAAAATGCTCCTGGATATTGGGGTGTTAGAAACTGATAAGGTAAATATGCCCCAGAAACTGCATCTTGGAGAAAACTTAAGTGGTTTCTCTCTGCCTTTGTGATGCATTTGGACAAGTACATCCACCTATAATGTCATTTAAGTTGCAAACTAATTTCTGAGGAATTAGAGTAACTGTCCTTAAAAAAATCCTTACAAGACTAGAAATGCACTTTTAGAGGCAGTTCAGATTCCACCCATTTCCCTTATCTCAAAGAACTTGCAAACTCTCCAGGGAATATCTAGCCCATCACTTATTTCTAGGACTGAGAAAAAAAAGAAAAAGAAGGAATGATGTCAGCATCATGGAGGAGTGGACTTGTCCAGGACTCTCTCCCCTGCAACATACAACAAAAAGGGACATCCATACTCCAACAGAGGACACCCTAACACAATACACAAACCTTGGAGAGACATGCAGCCACACGATGGAGGGTGGAGAGCCTGGAGTTCCCCTCAGAAGAGCTGGAATTGGGTAAGAGAGATCTTTGTTCCCTCCCCTAAAGACTGCGATTGGGACCACAGGAGGATCTGTGAGGGAAGGAGTAGGGGAGGGGATGCTCATTTGCAGGATCACGAAGGACTCCATAGGGCCCTTTCAGCCTACAGGGTAGCCCTCTAATGGGGCAAAACCTTTCACAGGGTGTGACCTATCAAGACAACACCCCAGGAGACCACATAGAGAGCTGATTGAGAAAGTCCAGAGTGCAAGCAGGAGAAAGCGCCCCTCTCTCCACCTGCCCTGGTGCCCCTCCACTGCCTGGGACCTCGGCTGAAGGTGGAGGGCTCTCAACCCCCACCAGGTGGCAATAGGCGGTAACTGCAACCAAATAATATCAGAATGAGAAAGACCCAACCTTCTCACATCAGACACTAGATCAAATCTCCAGACCACAGAGAAAACGACAAGTGCCCAGAACCCAGTCCTGAGGACACAGAAATATAAAGCTAAATGACAATGAATTCAAAATAGCTATCATCAAAAAACTCAAAAAGGTAAAAGAGAATGTAGAGAAACAATTCCACGAGTTCAGGAGCTACTTCACAAAAGAGATTGAAACTATAAAGAAGAATCAGTCAGAAATATTAGAGATGGAAAACACAATGGAAGAGATAAAATACGGATCCCCTGGATGCTCTAATGGACATCATAGAGGAGTGTATCAGCATAATCGAAGATAGACATGCTGAAATGCTGCAGAAAGAGGAGAGAGAACTAAGACTAAAAAGAAATGAAGAAAGTCTCCCAGAAATATCCAACTCAATGAGGAAATGTAACATAAGAATTATAGGAATTCAAGAAGGTGAAGAGAAGGAGAATGGAGAAGAAAGCATGTTCAAAGAAATAATAGCAGAGAACTTCCCAAATATAGGGAAAGAGAGGGAAATATGTGTGGAAGAGGCTTCCAGATCTCCTAGATTTGTCAATGTACAAAGACCTACTGCAAGGCATATAGTAGTAAAACTGGCAAAAATGAATGAGAAAGAAAGAATACGAAGGGCGGCAAGGCACAAGAAAATAACCTACAGAGGAACCCTTATCAGGTTTTCAGCAGATTTCTCTGCAGATATGTTACAGGCTAGGAGAGAATGGAATGACATATTCAAATCTTTAAAAGACAAAAATCTTCAGCCAAGAATACTCTATCCAGCAAAAATACCCTTTAGATATGAGGGAGAAATTAAATCTTTCCTAGACAAACAAAAAGCTAAGGGACTTCATAGCCACAGAACCCCTCTACAAGAAATCTTCAAGAAGGCCCTCATACCTGAAAAAAGAAAAAAGGGAGAAAAGGGTCACAAAATGCAGAGTAAGGAGATAAACAAGTAGACAGAATCAGATTAGGATAGCAAATATTCAATTATAGCATCAGTCTAAAGGGAAGGAAAACACCAAAAACAAAGACGATCTTGTTGCTTTAACCACAAACTCACAACACAAGTTGGAATAAGATATGAGAAAAACAACTTAGGAGGGGAGGAGGAAAGGGACTGGATTGGTTTAGACTAAGGAAATAAGAGGCCATCAGAAAATGGACTATCTCTATACGCAAGATTCTGGATACAAATCTCATGGTCACCACTAAACAAAAAAGCAGAACAGAGACATAAATAATAAATAAGGAGGAAAAAAAGAAGAACAACATAAAAAAACTACATAATTCAATGGGTAGACCAAAATACAGAGGATGAGAAACAAAGGAAATGCAGGAAAACCCAAAAACGATGATAAAATGACAGCATTAACCCCTCATACATCAATAATCACCCTAAATGTAAATGGATTGAATTCTTCAATAAAAAGACACAGTGTGATGAGATAGATTAAAGAACAAGACCCAACAATTTGCTGCCTCCAGGAAATGCATCTCAGCTCCAATGACAAACACAGGCTCAGAGTGAAGGGGTGGAAGATGATACTCCAAGCTAATGGCAAACAAAAGAAAGCAGGTGTTGTAGTACTCACATGAGACAAAGTAGACTTCAAGATAAGGCAGGTAAAGAGAGACAAAGAGGGGCAGTATATAATGATCAAAGGGACACTCCACCAAGAAGACATAATGCTTATAAATATCTAGGCATCCAACACAGAAGCACCAAAGTTCATAAAGCAACTATTAACAAACCTAAAAGAAGATAATAATAACACAATAATAGTAGGGGACTTCAACACCCCACTCACATCAATGGATAGATCATCCAGACAGAAAATCAACAAGGAAACAGTGGAATTAAATGAAAAGCTAAATCAGTTGGATTTAATAGACATATAAAGAACATTCCATCCGAAAACAGCAGAATACACATTCTTCTCAAGTGCACATGGAACATTCTCAAGGATAGACCATACGTTGGGAAACAAGGCAAGCCTCTATAAATTTTAAAAAATTGAAATAATAAAAATTTTCTCTGATCATAATTCTATAAAGCTAGAAGTTAATTACAAGAAAAAAGCTGAGAAAGAGACAAAGATGTGGAGACTAAACAACATGCTGTTGAACAAGCAATGGATCATTGAAGAAATTAAAGGAGAAATAAAAAAATATCTGGAGACAAATGAAAATGATAGCATGCCATACCAACTCATATGGGATGCAGCAAAAGCCATATTAAGAGGGAAATTCATCACAATACAGGCTCACCTTAACAAACAAGAAAAATGCCAAATAAGCAATCTCAAATTACACCTAAGTGAATCAGAAAAGAAGAACAAACAAAGCCCAAAGTCAGCAGAAGGAGAAAAATAATAAAAATCAGAACAGAAATAAATGCTATTGAAACAAAAAAGGCAGTAGAAAGGATCAATGAAACAAAAAGCTGGTTCTTTGAGAAGATAAATAAAATTGAGAAACTCCTAGCCAGACTTACAAAGAAAAAAAGAGAGAAAGCTCAGATAAAGAAAATTAGAAATGAAAGAGGAGAAATAACAACACATTTCACATAAATACAACAGATTATAAGAGAATACTATGAAAAACTATATGCCAACAAAATGGATAATCTAGAAGAAATGGATAAGTTCTTAGACTCTTAGAACCTCTCAATCCTGAGTCAAGAAGAAACAGACAATCTGAATAGACCAATCACAAGGAAAGAGATCGAAACAATAACCAAAAGCATTGCAAAGAGTAAAACCCCAGGACCAGATGCTTTTCCTGGGGAATTCTACCAAACTTTCAGAGAGGATTTAATACCTGTCCTTCTCAAGCTATTCCAAAAAATTAGGGAAGATGGAACACTTCCTAACACATTCTATAAGGCCAACATCACGCTGATACCAAAAGCTGACAAGGACAGCACAAAAAAGGAAAACTACAGGCCAATACTGCTGATGAACATAGATGCAAAAATCCTCAACAAAATTTTGGCGACTTGAATTCGGGAATACATCGAAAGGATCATACATCATGATCAAGAGGGATTCATACCAAGGACACAGGGATGGTTCAACATCCGCAAATCAATCAACGTGATACATCACATCAACAAATTGAGGAATAAAAACCACATGATGGGGGCTGGCCCGGTGACGCAGTGGTTAAGTGTGCACGTTCCGCTTTGGTGGCCTGGGGTTCACTGGTTCTGATCCGGGGTGTAGACATGGCACCATTTGGCAAGCCATGCTGTGGTAGTAGGCGTCCCACATATAAAATAGAGGAAGATGGGCATGGCTGTTAGCTTAGGGCCAGTCTTCCTCAGCAAAAAGAGGAGAGTTGGCAGCAGATGTTAGCTCAGGGCTAATCTTCCTCAAAAAAAAAAAAAATTATTGGCAATGAGTGAACTCAATAGGTGTGAAAAAAATAAAAATGTTGGCTGAACTTTTTAACAATAATTATGTGTTACGGCATTGATATTTAAGATGACTTCCAAAATCTCTCAGGTACCTTGAAACTTTTGAGTTTTGCTAGGTGAAATTAAGTGATAAAAAGTTCATTGAATATCTGCGTCATTTTCATATAGGAGAAAATACTGAAACATTATTGCCAAATATGTCTAAGTTTATCCACTTTTGGCTTCTTATTACAGAGAAACTAAAAGATGTTTGCATCTATTAGTAAACGTCTAGTATTTTGTTAACAATTGTACTATGAACTAGCATGTTTCTAGAAATTATGAAAAGCGTTTAGAATGCTAATGTAAAAGACAGTTCATAATTGCTTACGTTTTAGTTTTCACTAAGGTCTGTAAGGGCTAAAAATTCTAATTAATATATGTGATTAAAGCTACTAAAAATCAATCAGGAAAACATCTATGTGTGGAAGGAAAGTAAGAGTATGTTTTCAGTAAAGAAGTTATAAAGAATGGGACAACTTTTGTTTGTTTTGCTAAGAAAGATAAATTTTTCCTAAAGTACTAGGAGGGAAAAAAGAAGGCATGGGACAAATTCTGAATGTGAAAGCGGAATTATAGAAGGTTTGTGGAAGAGAAACCCTGAAAGAAGAGTGTTGTGCTGGTCAAATTGGCTAAGATTGGGTTAGCTGGTGCAAAATTAGTATTTGGTTTTATCTCTCTTAAAAGGATAATTTCCCTGGACTTTTAGTCTGCTCTTGATAATAAGATTATAAAGATTTTTCCTTACCTTTGAGTAAATCTACCTAAAAGATATAAATTTCCTGTTTTTTCTAAATAATTTCCTCTGTTCTAAAAGGCTAAACTCTCTCAATTAAGAGAACTAAGATTTCTTATTTTTATTTTTCTTAACTGTTTGCCTTTAACATCTGTTGTTACTTTTGTTACTGAAAGTTCAGTCTCTGATCCCAATGCCAGTCCAAATAACAAGAACAGAGTCTTGGATTAAAAAGGAAAGGCTTTATTTTGCCAGGAAGAGGGAGAAAAGCAAGGGCTAGTGACCCCCAAATTACTTGCTCCCCGTTAAGAAATGGGTAGGGGTTTTTATTTGGGGTTTTAGGTAGGGGAGGGGGGCCATGGACTTCTTGGTCAGAGTTTTCCCATCGGCCTGTGTCTGGGGCTGCTTGGAGACGAAGGATTTCTCAGATGAGTGTCCTTGGCTGTTTATTTCCATAGTGGAGGTAGACCCTGATGTCGGGAAGCTAAGGAGTTTGGCCTGGGTAGCTTTGGTTTCTTGATATTTTTTGGACATTAGTTTCTCTGTAAGAGGATCTCAAGGTTCTGGGATCAGCTGCAACTTTGGTGGAAGCCCAGTTTGAGGCCATCTGGGCTTTAACAATTTGTAACTTCTATTTTGTTGTAAAGCTCAGGGAGTCAGAGGTTAAAGAAACAAATATTTACATATGAGTAAATAAAGACGGGGGAACTGGGAATGCATACTTTTAGTTTTAACCAATATCAGCACTGATATTAACTGGTAACACATTGGTTAAATGGATAACTAAGTGCTGTTTCACAGGGACCCATGGTATTATGTGGGTAAATGTCATTGATAGAAGTGTTGTAAAAATTATGACCTTGCTAAAATTCTGATCTATCCTGGTTGTCAGCCATGATTCTAGTGATTATCTTGAAGTGTTGTATATCACAGAAATTGCCAAATTTCTTTGTTAAGTACCCTTTTGAGTCTGTTGTCATTTGCAGACAGTTGCTGTTTTACTCTGATGCTTTTGCAAATATGTTTCACCTTCAGAGAGATTCATGGAAAGGGTTCTGACACTTACTCTAGAATACATGTTTGTGATAAACCTCAGATCGTAAAGCGGACCTGGGTAAGAAATTACAGAAGCCTGCGGAGAAACTGATGACTTTATGAAACTGCTGACGGAGACTCAGATCAAGAATCAATCACACAGGACTGAATGAACTGATGAGGATGATTATAATTTTTAAGGTCACTTATGGGCACCTGCACAGGTCCGGTTGATGAGTTGGTGGTCTCAACCAGCCTGATCTGGAAAAGGCTGATTGTCCTGAAAAACAGCTCAAACATCCATTGAGATACTCCTCTACAGAAGTGGCAGGGCTGTGATTCAAGCCCAGATGTGCCTGAAAACAAAGCCTTGACCTAGGACATGCTGTTTGTCTTCTTGTTCCGCTAGTCCGCGAGATTCTCAGAGGCTGGGGCGTGGCTTATCTTGTACATCTCTGTCTCCACCTAGTGTTGCACAAATGAATAATTGGGCCAACTTCTCTGAGCCTCAGTTTCTCTCTCTGTCAAATATACTAACAATTTCATGGGGGTTATGGGAATCAGATAAGACAGTGGCTCTCAGTACGGAAAGAGACAGCCCTACATGAGGCAGGGAAGTCCCTCCATCTTCAGCCCTCTTTTCTCCTGTCTCCATCCTTTTTCAGAATGGCATTGGACGAAGATATGGGCTCCCTCAGATGGTCAGTTTGGACTTTGGATTTTCCCCCAAAGCTCTGGGGGTCTGTAGCTTTGTATCTCTGGCTCAATCCCTTTTCTCTTAAAAATTTTTGACATATCTCAGATCCCATAACTCTTGCTTAACTCTCATCAATGATTCACCATTGCACCCAGAATAACACCTTTATTTTTGGCCCTGGCCGTGAGGCCCTGTGGTTTGACTCTGGCCTGCCTCTGACCTCATTCCCCAACATTTCTTGCTAATCTCCTTAGCTGCACTGGCTTTCTTTTAGTTTCGTGGATATACCTAGCTTGCTTCCACCTCAGGACCTTTGGTCTCAGCTCAAATATCTCCTCTGAGGGGCCTTCCCTGGCATCTCATCTAAATCAGGCTGCCCCTGCCTTACTCTCTCTCCCAGTATCCCCCCGCAGGTCTCCTTCTTGACCCTCACTGGCATTTGTAGTCGTGTGTCTTTTCGTTCACTAAGTTGTTGAATGTCTTCTCCCTCTCAAGCTTCACAAGAGCAGAAGCATTCTCGCTTTGTTCTGCTCACATGGCACAGAGCAGGTGCTTGAAACGTATTTATTGAATGAGTGAGAACATCTTTCTCCCTAATGATAAAATTCAACGATGTTCACCATAAAAAGTTTGGAAAAAATATTAAGAAGAAAATAAAAATCATCTATAGCCCTACCACTAAAGACTTCTGACAATCACAGCCAGTACTTTGAGTTAATTTATTTTATGTACATTCAAATCTGGGATCATATTCTAAACAATTTTGTATCCTGACCTTGCTGAGCATTTTCTTTTGATAGCAAACGCTCTTTAAAAGTGTTTTAATGCATTTAAAAGCATTGAAAGTGATTTTAATGGCTCTGCAACATTTCTTATGAAGAATTTGTCATTAAAAAAAATCCTCTATTGGGCTTCTGGGTTGTTCCCAAATTTTCAGCATGAAACTGATACTATGGCAACCAGTCTTGCCCTTAAATTTTTCTCCGATTCTCCGAGTGTTTCTTTAGGAAGTCCCCAAAGGTGGGAATTTATCCTATGCATTTCAAAAAAATATGAATAATTTCAGGATTGCTGATCCGTGTGAAATCTGGTTTGCTCTTGCCAACCTCAAGCATTTGGATTTCTTCTGGGGGAAGGTGAAACCAGTGGAATATCTGATTTATAAATTTACTCTGGAAAGGAAAGAAGTTTGAGTCCACGTGACTCTCAAACTCGGTTCTGTTTGTTTTAAGGCGTCACCTAGAAGAGCTCTTTGCTCTAGAAACAGAGAAGGCCTATTTCTCTTTAGAGTATATCTTTATGCAAATGGGAAATCTGAAGTCCTTGGCTCCCGCCTCTCCTCTTGTTTCCAGCAATGGTTTGTCTTCAGATGTGAGCAGGGCCTGGATTAGTGGTGATAAGTTCACCCATCCATCTCTTCACCCCTCACTCATTCATGTATTCCTCAAGTATTCATTAAGCACTTACCATGTACCAGGCACCAGGAATGCATCAGTGAGCCATGGTCTCTCCCTTCATGACTTGTCAGAGAGACAGACACAGAACAAGCAAACAGACCATTCAATAAGGTAACGACAAGTTGTGCTAAGTGCTTTGAAAGAAATGAAGGTTAGATGGGAGTGGTGGAAGGCCTCTCAGATGTGGTAATTTCTAAGTGGACTTAAAGGATGAGCAGAAACTACTCCATGCAGGAATGATTTGTGTGAGCCTGCGGTAGGGAAGATCGTGGTGTGTTTGAGCAACTCGCGGCCAGTGTGACTGGGAGGGATAGAGAGAGAGGAGACTGGAGGGCCGGCCTGGGGCCAGGTCAGGTAGAGCCTGTGGGCTGGGATGAAGACCATGGATTTTCTTCTGAGTTGGATGAGAAGCCGTTGGAGGGTTTTAACCAGGAAGTGACATGATTCGGTTTATGTTTTGAAAAGCCTATTCTGGCTGCTCTGTGAAGTCCAGACTGGGGGGGTGGAGGGAAGCAGAGAGACTGTTCCCCGCTTTTAGTTATTATCAGCCCTGATATTGGTTCCCCTACAGTGAGCCCAGTATATATGGGTTAAAACTAAAGGCACACATTCCCAGGTCCCTGGTTCTTTAGTGACACTCATATGTAAATGTTTGTTTCTTTAACCTCTGACTCCCTGAGCTGTAGAGCCAAATAGAAGTTATAAATTGTTAAAGTCCAGATGACCTCACGCTGGGCTCCCACTAAAGTTGTGTCTAATCCCAGGACCTTGAAGTTCTTTTACAGAGAAGCTAATGTCCAGAGAATATCAAGAAACAGAAGCTTCCCCACTCCTTGGCTTCCTGATACCAGAGTCTACCTTCACACAGCCAAGGACACTCATCTGAGAAATCCTTTGTCTCTGCTGGAAGCAGCCCCAGACACAGGCCAATGGGAAAATGCTGACCAAGAAGACCACGGCCCCCCTCCCCTACTTAAAACCCCCAATAAAAACCCCTACCCGTTTCTTAATGGGGAGTAAGCAACTTTTGTGGCACTGGCCCTTTGCTTTGTTCCCTCTGCTTGGCAAAGTAAAGCCTTTCCCTTTTAGTCCAAGGCTCTGTTCTCGTTATTTGGATTGGCATTGGGATCAGAGACTGAGCTTTCAGTAACAAGACTAGGGAGAAGGGAGTTGGGATAATCCGTGGGAGAGAGGATGGAGGCCTTGTCCAATGTGGTATTGCTGGTAGATCTGAGAGCGATTTAGAAAGTGGGACAACAGGATCAGACCAGGTATTGGACTAGGCATGGAGGAATCAGAGACCTTAGCTCCAGGACGGTGGTGCCTTGTTGGCGGAGGGAAGAGTGAGAGCCTCCCATCTTCCTTCTAGGCCACTTTCTTTCTTCCAGTGAACTTCCCCCCATTCTTTAGGTTATTATCCCAGCTGTCAAAACACCTCTGTCCTGTGTGCACTTCCCTCAGGGATCTGCTCCTTGATTCTCAATGGCTCATGCACTGGGGCCTCCTCCCTGGGTAACTCAATGTTGTAACTCCCAGGAGCATAGAGGTTCCTCAGAGATGCCCACTTTGGGGGTTATAAGGTGGAACCACAGGGGACAGAGCTCCAGCCTCCAGCCTCATTTTAACCAGAGCAGCTCTCTTGTCATCTGTTTTATGTATCAGGTTTCTTTGAAAGTTTTTGTTTGAAGAACTGGGTCATTAGCCTTGAAAAAGTTGAAAACCACTTCTTAAAAGGTGTGTTTCCTTAAGAAGACCTCAGGAGTGATGCCACTGAGGAAGACTTCAGTTCACCAGAGCGGGTAAGTGGGAGAGGCATTTGGGGCTGTTTGCTCCCCAGCTGGGCTTAGAGGCTAGGGGTGAGGGTAGGGGCAGGGAGAGGCCACGTGGGGTGGAGGGGTGGGGGGTGGGCTTGGGAGCTGGCGTCCTGACTTCCAGCCTCAGAAGTGGTGTGGTCTGCCCTGCCTGGCAAATGGGGGAAATCAGGGAAGGATGCCCTATGAGGCGCCACCCCCGTTACTGCGAGGATCTCATGGGATATCGGACGTGAGTGCCTGCAGACTGTACAGAGAGGTGCACGTGTTAAAGTCATGGGAGGGGAAGGAGGCTTCCGTGGCTGGTGGGAGAGGCTCTCTCATGCCTGGACAGGTCATTCCTGCCCAGCTTTCTGCAAGGTCCTGAGGAAGTCTCCATTCGATCATTTTGTGATTTACCATGTGCCAGGCAACGTGCTCACATATGGGTGGGAAAATTCTGGGCATGGGGTAAGGATTTAACTCTCCTCCGGGAGAGTCCCTCCCACACTCCACCTTATCTCAGTGTGTCTTACACACACCAAGGGTCGGGAGACCTTGCAAGGCCAGAGTGCGGGGCCATCCTGCCCTCTTGCCCAAAGACCTCTTTGGAGGCTGCCTGTTGGGGACTTTCTTCCCTCAAGGCTGGGCATGTGGTCCACATTTGTGAAACAGGTCGGGGAGGCAAGTAAAGAACTCACAGCACGGTTAGCTCTGAGCTCCAACCTTCTACGGGACAGGGACCCTGCACCAGACCCATGAGGCTCCCTCCATGGTTTGGGCTGCACGGTGGAGAGCTGGCCTCCAGGAGGGCCAGCCTGACAACTTCTCCAGCTTCCAGAGCTGGTTGGGGTTACCGGGCTGCCGACCTCACCTTCACTCCCGGGACAGACAATTCTGAGCCTCCATCCTGCCCGTGGTGGGGATTTTATCACCAGCCACAGTCTCCTCAAGTGCCTTTTCCTGGGACCAGACCTCACTTGCTGTGGGCTTTGGCAGGTGCCCAGGTGTGTGTGTGCTGGGGGGACATCTGCCTGCTTTGTCATCTCCCCATCCCTGGCAACCACGGAGCTGTATACATCTCTCTGACTGCCAAGCCCTCTGGGGCCCAGCCTGTCTCTGCTCACTGCCCCGCCCCACCTGGGCCTCATGGGACTGGGGTGTTGCTGGGCAGGGGGCTCCTGGCTCTCTGCCTCGATGGCATTGCTCTTGGGCACAGAAAAATCACGCTGCTGCTTGCCACACCTTTAGGGGTCAGGGGAGGTCTGAGGGCGGCTGTCTCACAATCATCCACCAGGACCTGGGTCCCCTCTTGGGGGTCTGGCTGCTCCCTTGGCCCCTTTCCTCTGCATTCAGGTCCTCCCAAATATCTCTGGGGTCCTGTGCCCCCCCTTTCTTAGGGACCCCAAAACTGCTCTTTCCTGCTTCCTTCCTCTTCCTGCCTCTTGACCAGGGAAACTTTCGTAGGTGTGCAGGGTCCCCACGTCCTCCCGGCTCCCCGTCCTCTCGGGGCCTGGGCTTTCATCCGTGCGAGGGGTCCCCGCGTCTTCCTCGCTCCTCGTCCTCACGGGGTCCAGGCTTTCGTCCGTGTGCAGGGTCCCCGCATCCTCCCTGCTCCCCGTCCTCTCGGGCTTTTGAAGCTCAAGCCCTTTCTGCACTTTCTGAGGCGTCTCCTTCCCTGGGACACTCAATACCGAATTCAGAATTCCTCTCTGAGGGGCCGGGGGAGAACAGGGACTCCCGGGGAGAAAACTCTCCCTTTAGACACTCC
>NC_060278.1:86082404-86091111 GCF_021613505.1 Equus quagga | reverse complement strand
CCATTTCATAGCTTAGAGGACTGAGTCCCAAAGAGGAGGATGCCATGTAGTGGGTTCTGTGCCACATTGCTGTTAATGCTCAAGACGGCTGTGGGACCGTGACTGCTCTTGGCTCCTTTGCATTCAGGGTCACAAGGGAGTAGGAGCAGGTCTGGACCAGACCCAGTCTCTGGCTCCTGCTCCGCTGTCTTATCAAGTGCCCAGGCTCTCAAGTGCATCCACCAGAGGAGCAGGGACCCTCCCCTGCATCCCTCCATCTTCTACTTGGAGGCTTGGAGGTGGGGAGACACTGATGAAGGTCCCAGTTTGTCTTTGTTCTTCCCTCACTTCACATCCATCTTCCCTTCCTGTCTGCCTGCCCTGCTGACTTCAGGCTCCAACACCAGATGCAAAGACAAGAGCCTAACTGAGCCGGTGTAACCTACTCCCACAATTACGTGCGTTGTGGGATAAGGGTCCCTACAATAAATCCCTTGTTGTAGACATCACTCCTGGTGCTCTGTACTGATGGAACCCTGGCTGACTCTGATACTGATTCTCTCTTGTGCCCCATTCCTGGATCCTGATTGTTCTGCACGGGAGCCAATGATTCCTTCTGGAAAGATTTTGAAGCTAACTCAGGACGGCAACATATCTTCAGCATCTACCATGCCGGGGGCTTCTGCACACTATTTTGTGTTCATAATCAGCTGCATGTGCCACTATTATGCTCCCTTTTCTTTCCAATGATAAAATGATGCTCAAATGATTTGTTCAGATGCTATTCCAGGAAATAGTTGGCATGAATGATAGTAATAGTTTATGTTTCTTGAGCCCTGACTATGTGTCAGGCACTGTGATAGGCACACGTTTTACAAGCATTAGCTGACTTAATCCTAACAAAACCCCTCTGAGGCAGGGGTTTTGCAGACAAGGAGACTGGGACTCAGAATATCTGGAATATGAAGGAAGTGATGGAAGCCACTGTCCACCTGGTCTTTACTGACTTCCCGCCCATCTGCCAGTCCTCATTGCCCTGTGTTGGTGACCGCTGAGATCTGCCTTCCAGATGGCGTAGCTCCAAAATGGAGCATTGACTGACTGCATGAGTGAGGAACCATACTTAATTGTGTTAGGCCACTGAGGTCTCAGGGCTCCACTCTTACTGCAGCACAGACTCGCTCTGTTCTAACTATAACTGAAAATTTACGTTTCAATCTTTAAGAAGGGAGCAAATTTGGAGACACCACTGTTGAGGATAATTAGTAAAAGAAGGAAATGGGGATCTGGGAATAGAAAAGAGAATGGAACAGGTGGCAGAAAACTGCTGAAGTTTTATGATGAAGACTTGAGAGAGAAGCAGGAGCCTGAGTGACAGTGGACCCAGGCAGTTGTGAGTAAGGTGGTGGTGGGGTCGGTGAGAGAGATAAATCAAGTCAAGTTGTTGAAGTTTGAAATTAATGATCAGAGATGTGAAGTGTGTTGTAAGGGCAAGATCCTAAGGATAGTCGCTTCTCCTCATGGCTGACGTTGGAAGCAGGTGTGGCTCTGAACGGCTGGTCACTGTGAAGGGCCAGCGCAGGCTCCCTAGGGATCCAGAGTGTTCATGGCTACGGTGAGCCCTGAAGTCCTCATTCCCCTTGGTGGATCAACTCCAGCTCATGGAACATCTTTGATATTTGCCATATGTGTCCCCCAGAGACTTCAGTGGCCTCTGTAGAATATGAGAGGAAACGCCACTGGACAAGGTAGGATCACAGAGGCCAGGATGAAGGACAAGGGCCATGAGAAAATTTATCCAGAGACAAGACAGAGCCTACGGAGTCGGACAGCCTGGGTTCAAATCCTGGCTCCACACTTACCAGGTGTGTGTCTTGGGCAAGTGACTCCATCTCTCTGTCTCAGGCTTTCCATCTGTGAAATGGGGCAATAACAACACATTCTCAAGGCTTATTGGGAGGATTAATCAAATTAATCTGAAAGAATGCTTGGAGCAGAGCCTGGCACAGAGTCAGGGCTCAATAATGAGTCTGCTGTATTCCTTTTGCTTCTCCTTGCAACTCCTGTGGGGGGGCCAATAATAACAGGACCTACCTCAAAGGATTAAATAAGTGGTTATAAGTAAAGCTGCAATCACAAGCGAGACTATGAACCAGAACTTCCCCTGAGCCTTCCTGAATTTCTGACCCACAGAAATCATGGAACATCATGAAATGAGTTGTTTAAGTCACTCAATTTTGGGATGATATGTTATAAAGAAACAGTAACTAGAACATAAATGGGAGAGGACCCCTGTAGACTATTCTGTGACAGAGACCAGGGGCAAGACTGAACGTGTACCATTGTCCATCCCAAGTGAATGCAAATTGCTTCTGAACTCATGATGATGAGTACTGAAAAGAATGCATTTTCCAGATCAATAGCTACATACCAAGCACTAGGGTCTGCAGTCAACTGTTCTATTAAAGATACCACAACTGTGAGGGTGCTTGGTTAAATTTCTGGTAGTCCATCCTCATCTGCCATAAGGCACCTGGTGCTGCACACTGGAGAGTTGAAATAGATGGAGTAAGTATACTCCATTCTTTCTTTTTACTGAATGAAACTAAAACCTGGGACACAGTGAATGAGGTAGCTCTCCAACTATTCTGAAAAATAATTGGTGGCAGGTGGATGGGGAAGAAAGTCATAACCTAAAGAATTAATGATCCATAGGTGAGTTTCCTGGGTTTTTATCTCTCCCATATCTTTCAGCTTGGACTCAAAGGCAGTATGAATCCTGGAACTACACACAGTTATGAACAGAAAGAGCTCCAAAAGAAGTCCTCTCTTTCTGATCCAAAAAGCAGGCATGGGGGACCCCCATGAGTAAAGACAGTGGAAGAAATCTCCTTTGAAAAAACACAGCCCACAGAAGGGAGGTTGGAACTTGAATCTAACTGGGTTAGCCTGACTCTAACTGGGTCCATTGCACACTAAAACAAACACCCAGCCCCGTGAACATTCTCTATAGGATTTACACAAGACCCAGAGTCTCAAAACAATATTAAAAATGTCTAGTATACAGCCCAAAATTACTTGAAATACAATTAACTAGGAAAGTCTGACAAATTCTCAAATGAAAAGACAACCCATAGGTAATAACTCTGATATTATCCAGATTTTGAAATTAATAGATCATGGCTTTAAAGCAGCTATTATCACTATGCTTCAAGAATTAAGTACAAACACTTTTGAAACAAATGGAAAGATAAAAGTCTCATAAGAGAAATGGAACCTTAAAAAAGAACTGAGTGGAAATCTTAGAATGTAAAAATAAAAATAAATTCAGTGGATAGGGTCAACAACACAATGGAGTTGGAAGAGGAAGTGGTCAATTAACTTGCAGATAAATCGACAGAAATGATCAAAAATGATAGAAAAGAAAAAAAGGCTGAAAGAAATGAGCACAGACTCAGAGTTTGTGGGACTATAACAAAAGGTCTACATTCATATGATCAAAGTCCCAAAAACAAGAGGCGAGAGAGTGGTGCAGAAAGTAAATTTGAAGAAATGATGGTAACAATCTCCAAAGGAGTCTCACTTTCAGGATGGCAGCATGAGGGGTTCTGGGGGCCCATTCTCCAGTGAAACAAATGTAACTGGTGAAAACTACAAAAAGCCCAGACTTCCACTTTCAGCTTTGACACGTAAAGAGCTTGGAAGCTGTCACTCCTATCCTCACAGCAAGAAAAGAGCTCAACAAACTGAAAATCAACAACTCTCTCAGTTTTGTCAGAGAAGTGAGGTCCTAGGGCAAGCTGCCGTCCTGAAATCTGAAGAGATAGATGAACACATAGAATTACAGGCAAGATCAGCTTACCTGAAGGTGAGGCTGCTGAAGCCAGTAACTGAGAGGGACCCTTCAAAGGTCATTATGACAAATTGCTGAAAATTGAATGTGGACTAGCTTGAGAATTAAAAACTCCTGGAGACCCAGTCTTAAGGTCTGTCTACCATTTTGTCAGAAATCTTTGGGGAAAAGGCTATTCAAATTGACTGGGTGAGATCTGAGTCAGGTCAAGTAAAGACAGCCTTGAGAATGGGGTCTTCCAGGCAGGTCAAATAATGACCATTCTCTGGGAATGAGGCTTTAAATTTGTGCTGTCCCCCTTCTGCCTCCCCCCAGTGGCTGCCAGGAGACTGATTTTCACCAAGATTGTGGGCTTTTGGTTTTCAAGTCTACTGTGGAGCTGGAGAGTGGGAGGTGGGACTAGGGTAAGCTAAATGCCAGAAAGCTCACTGTTCTCACCAAGATTCAGCAACTTTATTGGATAAACACCCCCTAGATTGCTGCAAGCCTCTGGTTAATTTCAAGAGTTCTGAAAAATTTGGTTCTGACATTTTTTTTTCCGCACCAGTTTTCTCATTGCTTTTATGTAGGAGAGAATTTCTGAGGTCTTTTGTCTACCATTGTCACTGATACCCTACAAGAGTTTCTAGAATGCGAAAGTATTGTCACTATTGAAGAGCCAAAAATGTGTTATGATCAACCTGGCCACCTGCCAGACTGTTTTGCGTCCAGGGGAGTCTTAGACTAGTTAGTTAGGAGTTGAAGTTGTTAGGGGAGGGGAAAGAAGTCCAGGGGAACAGTAGGAATATACTATCCAGAGATCTGCAGTAGCTGTGTGTCCAGACGGGAATGCAGTTTGATGTCACCATCAGAGGCCAGCGGTACCAGTGCTGATGGTCCCAGGTGTATGTGCCTGTTTTTATCCACTTTGCTTCTTGGGACCTCAGTCATGGGGGCCTCTCAGTAGTCCTGACCTAATGCCTGCCCAGAAAGGACATGAAGGTAACTAGTTCCTGAATCCTCCCTAAGCCCAATCAGTCCTGATTGTTGGTTTCCAGTCTGGAAATTCCTTCTGTGCTTCAGGTCACTGCTGAGGTGACATTCACAATGATCATTCATCTGCTTATGGGATTTTACTGCTCATCCTCAGCTCAAAGATCTTCTGCTTCTGTGGGCCTGGATGATGCTTCCTCTCTTAGATCCTCACCTGAAGACACAAGCTTGTTTCCTACAACAAGCCTTCTGGCAGTTCTGAACTATGGGACTGTCTTCCTTCGGTGCCATGTTGGTTGGTGGCAACAGTAGGTAGAGAGTGATGGCTCTGGGCCTGATGACAGATGTTTGGCAGTGGTTGAGAAACACCAACCTGAATCTGCTTTCTCGAAAGGTCATTGTAGTCTCCCAAAGGGCAAGGGACACAGTTTTCTGTGAGTTCTGGGATGTTTCGGTCCTTGATTGGCCTTTTTGTCTCTCTGACCTTGTGCAAGTCATTCTCATACCCCAAGGCCTCAGTCTCCTCATCTGTCGAGTGAAAGGGTTGGGCTGGTCCTCTGAGGACCTCAAACAATGACAGTGTATTTATTTTTTATTCGAGGGGACAACCTTCCCCAGCCCTGTTCTTCTTCTTTCTTGCATCCAATTTTTCATAAATCTTATCTGCATTCACAATCTCAACTTCCTTACATCCCTTCCTCTTCTCAGTTCCTTAAAATAAGACTTCTTCCAAAAATATGACTCTCATCCAGGGCATCGATAATCTTTTTATTTACAACTCCAATGACCCTTGTCTATGCCTATGTGTCTCAAACCTTTAGCAATGAACACTTTGGACCACTTTGTCCTTCCTTCTACACTTCCGTGTTGTCATCTTTATCATCCTCTTGCTGAGAACAGAAAAGAGGTCAGTACAACTGGATGCTTGTAAGCGAAAGCAGAGCAGTATATGACTTGTGTATCCATCAGCTTCCTGGATGTCTTCCTCGGGGTCTCCCAGGCAATTCCACGCAGAGTGGCCACAGCTAAAGGTGTAAACTTTCTGCTGCAACCAAGTCCTCCTTCTACATTTCCAGTTACCTTTGGGGTCACCAACCTGAGACATGGACAGGAGCCTCAGCTGCTCCTTCACTCGTCCAGGTTCATCTCCTGAACATCTCTCAAATCTGCCATTTTCACTTCTTGTGCGGTATGTCATCATCTCTGCCTTGAGTGTTACTTCTGCCCCCAACCCTCTGTCCTAAGGACAACCATTCCTAAGGACACCAGAGCAGTCAGCCTGAAATGCACACTCATCTGGACATCTCCCTGTCCTGCTTAAGACCATTAAGGTCTCCAGTGTAAGGTCCAAACTCTGTTCTATGGCTTGAACCACCCAGGCCAGGGCTTTTTCCAACCTATTAGCCCTCAAGTGATGGTTAAGAATGACAGGGCTCCCTGTGCAGGGGAAGGGCAATTTTATTTGGTGAGGAACACAGAATATAACACATACCTAGTGGCAAAGGAGGGGGAGCAGTTTCCTGGGAGAGAATGCTGCTCTGGTCCTCAAATAGCAGCCATGTCATTGTGCAGAACATGGGACAACCTTTTGTGAGCCCTCAGAATTGGGCATGGAAGGGTTGAACAGCAAGAAATGGTTCTATTGGGAGAAGACCCCAATCAGAACAGAGACCAAAGGTCACTGACTCTTGTTGGTAGTGGCCCATCATCAAACCCACCCTCCAGATGGAGGGGAGGAGGCTGAGATTCTGGGGATAAGGGTCTTGTCTCAGCTACAAGGGTAGCCCAGACCTGGGATCAGGGGGCTCCTTGTACATGTATTTCAGTGAATGTGTGTCTGTGTATCCACATGTACTTGTGTGTGGTGTGAGTCTGAGAGTGCTGGTGTGAGAGTGTGCCTCTATATGTCTGTCTGAGTGACAACATGTTTGACTGGGCATGTGTGTATATCCGTGACCATCTGTGTTTCTCTTTGTAGCTATGACGCAGTGCAACCTGTGTCTCTCCATCTCCGTCAGCATTTCTGTGGACGTCTCTGTGCATCTCTGTGTGTGTCTATGTGGCTCTTTGTTTCTCTCTTGAGATGTCACTCTCCCAAACCCCGTAATGCCCCCAACTGGGAGCAGCTCCAAAATGCTGGGGAGTGGGCAGCAGCACTCACCAGCTCAGCAGAGGCCGGTCCCTTCCTGGAAAGCCTAGACCTTGATGGGAAAGTTCAGCCCACAGACCATCTTGTCTGGAAAATGGAAAAACAACAACAACCACAGACCAGAGTGATGGTGTCAGTGTGAAGGAGTCCAGGGATACCTCATGGTCCCCTGAGGCCTGGGGCCAGGGAATGGGAACTCTGGAGATCCGTCCAAGCCCATGCAGGGGGCCTTGCCTCCTCCACCAACCAGCCCAGCTGTTCTCAGTGTCAGGGATGAGGGAGGAGACAGGGTCTATACCTCAACATTATCTGGATAATTCAAGTCATAAAAGAAACTCAAACTGGGGAGAGTTGAGGCTGGAGGGAGCTAGCATCCTATGGTGTGCAGGGGCAGAGCTCCTCAGGGGAAATCACTGCTCCTGTGGAGGGGAAGCCAGGGCTTACCCACAGTGGCCTCGACCAGCCTGGTGTCCAAGATTCTGGGAACCTCTGTGAGCAGAGGGCACCTGACCCAGGGGCGGAGAGGGGAGTTAGGCAAAATGGCACTATAGGGGGACCCTGGGAGCAGCAGCATTCCCAGGATGGATTATCTGGGGAGATTTTCTATCATTTCTCTGTGTCTGAGAGTGTTTGATTCTCAGCAACCCCACATCCACACTGGGCAGAGGAGAAACTGAAGGCTTGTGTGTGAAGTGCCATCACACAAGGAGCCATTGTTCACTCTGTGACGTGACATCTGTTTCTATAGGGTGGGCTGCTCTGGGAGGGGTGAGATTCTGGTTATAGGAGGCACTCAAGTATGGGCTGGAAGAATGCTCACCTGTGCCATAGGTGGCTGGACTTGGAGCTTCTCAGGGCAGGGGTCAGTCCTTTTCAGCTGCAGTGTGGACAAGCAGTGGGCCTGGTCCAGAGCAGGAACAAAGCAATGCATTTTGAAAGATGGAAAGAAGAAACACGCACAGATGGGTGAATGGAGAGATAGACTGATGGAAGGAATTTACTTATCAAGCTGAGGAGCTCAGAAAAGCTCACCCCAGGGGCCTCTTTCAGCCTGATAAGTTCTAAGAGCCAAGGATCAGGAGCCCCCACTTCTACCCACTTACCTTGTCCTGCACCAGCCCAGGAAGGATCTTGCCGAGTCTTTCGGAGAGGCAACGAAAGGGGATGGGGACCCATCTGAAAGGGAAAAGCCATGGGGAGATGCAGAGGCCTGGGGCTGGTATGGAGAAGGCTTCAGAGGGGCCACTGTGCCCATGGCAGTCTCAGCACCAAGTAACTGAGAATGGGCCTTGTCCATCCACACCCTCATGCCAGCAAACACCAAGGGGCCTATTCAAAGGGAGTCACACCCTACCCAGCAGTGCACACAGTAGGTGTGTGTAGAATAAACACATAGTTCCAGTACACAGTAGGTGTTCAATGAGACTTTGTAGAATCCATAAATGGATGCACAGTGCATAGTATGTAGTTGTCATGAAGATTCAATGAGATGATGCATGTGAAGCACAGTATACGTGTTCAGTAAATGTGAGCCACGATGATGATGACTCCTGCATATTATACAGGAGTCAGTCTCCCTTGAGACAATAACTGGAATCAGTAACCAGTTAATTCCAGAGTAATTTTACCCCTTACTGGGACAAAGCACATTCACACCGATTATCTTAGTGCATTCTGTCAACAACCCCGATGTGGCTCCATATTACAGTTATCTGAGGAAGCTGAGACTCAAGTTGGGAAGCAGTGTCCAAGTT
>NC_060278.1:86072375-86082304 GCF_021613505.1 Equus quagga | reverse complement strand
TCACTCTGTGACCTTGTGCAAGTCATTCACACACACCGAGGCCTCAGTCTCCTCATCCGTGGGGTGAACGGGTTGGCTTGGTTCTCTAAGGACCTTAAACAATGATCGTGTATTTATTTTTTATTCGAGGGGCAACCTTCCCCAGCGCAAGCAGCTCTGTTCTTTTTTCTTGCATCCAGTTTGTCATAAATCTCATCTGCACTCACAGTCTCAACTTCCTTACTCCCTTGTTCTTCTCCAAAAATATGAGTCTCATCCAGGGCATTGATGATCTTTTTATTTACATCTCCAATGACCCTTGTCTATGCCTATCTTTCTCAAGCCTTTAGCAATGAACACTTTGGACCACTTTGACCTTCGTCACACTCTTCCATGTTGTCATCTTTAACATCCTCTTGCTGAGAACAGAAAAGAGGTCAGTACAACTGGATGCTTGTAAGCACAACAGAGCAGTAGATGACTTGTGTATCCATCAGCTTCCTGGACGTCTTCCTCAGGGTCTCCCAGGCAATTCAACGCAGAGTGGCCACAGTTAAAGGCATAATCTTCCTGCTGGAATCAATTCATCCTCCCAGATTTCCCTTTACCCTTGGGCTCCCCAACCTGAGACATGGATAGGAGCCTCACCTGCTCCCTCACCCTTCCAGGTTCACCTGCTGAACACCTCTCAAACCTGCCATTTTCACTTCTTGTGTAGAAACCCATGTGTGAGTGTTACTTCTGCCCCCAACTCCTTGTTCACCCTTCCTAAGGACACCAGAGCAGTTGGTCTGAAATCCACACTCATCTGGACATGTCCCGGTCATGCCTAAGACCATTAAGATCTCCAGCGTAAGGTCAAAACTCTGTTCTAGGGCTCTTTCCAAACTATCAGTCCTCAAGGGATGGTTAAAAATGACAAGGCTCCCCGTGCTTGGGAAGAGTAACTTTATTTGGTGAGGAACACAGGATATAACACATGCCTAGTGGAAAAGGAGGGGGAGCAGTTTCCTCAGAGAGAATGCTGCTCTGGTCGTGTCATTTTCCAGAACATGGGACATCCTTTTGTGAGCCCTCAGAAGCTGGGCAGGGAGTGGATTGAACAGCAGGAAATGGTTCTGTTGGGAGAAGACCCCAATCAGAATGGAGACTCAAGGTCACAGACTGTTCTTGGTATTGGCCCATCGTCAAACTCAGTCTCCAGAGGGAGGTGAGGAGACTGAGACCCTGTTGATGGGGGTCTTGTCTTAGCCACAAGAGTAGCCCAGGTGTGGGGTCAGGGGACTCCTTGTGCATGTATTTGAGTGAGTGTGTGTTTGTGTATCCACGTGTACTTCTGTGTGGCGAGCCTGCAAATGTGTGCACATGTGTGTGAGTGTGCTGGTGTGATAGGGTGCCTCCATATGTGTGTCTGAGTGACCAGGTATTTGTCTGGACATGTGAGTGTATCCATGACCATGTGAGTTTCTCTTTGTAGCTATGATGCAGTGCAACCTGTGTCTCTCCATCTCTGTCAGCATTTCTGCGAACATTCTGTGTATCTCTGTGTCTGTCTATGTGGCTCTTTGTCTCTCTCTGTGAACCTCACTGTCCCAGACACCCTGCTGCCCCCTACTGGGAGTCAGCCTCCAAACCCTGGGGACTGGGTAGCAGCACTCACCAGCTCAGCAGAGGCCGATCCCTTGTTGGAAAGCCTAGACTTTAACTGCAATTTTCAGGCCAGAGATTAGCATGTCTGAAAATGAAAAAACATCAAACCACAGACCACAGTAATGCTCTCAGTGTGAAGGAGTCCAGGGATACCTCACATGCCCCTGAGGCCTGGGGCCAGGAAATGGGAACTCTGGAGATCCGCCCAAGCCCACGCAGGGGGCCTCGCCTCCTCCACCAAAAAGCCAAGCTGTTCTCGGTGTCAAGGATGATGCGGGAGACAGAGACCACACTTCAACATTATCTGGATAATTCAAGGCAAAAAAGAAACTCAAACTGGCGAGAGTTGAGGCTGGAGGGAGCTAGCATCCTATGGTGTGCAGGGGCAGAGCTCCTCAGGGGAAATCACTGCTCCTGCAGAGGGGGAGCCAGGGCTTACCGAATAGAGATAATGCCCTCCACCGGCTTGGTGTTCAATTTATGGACAACTTCTTTGAGCCTAAAGCACACCTGACCCAGGGGCAGAGAGAGGAGTTAAGGAAGTGGCACTGTAGGTGGACCCTGGGAGCAGCAGCAGCACTGCACCAGGATGGATTCTCTGGGGAGATTTTCTATCATTTTTCTGCCTGAGAGTGTTTGATTCTCAGAAATCCCACATCCAAACTAGGAAGAAGGAGAAACTGAAGGCTTGTGTGGAAGTGCCCAATCACCCAAGGAGCCATTGTTCACTCTGTGACATGACATCTGTTTCTAAACAGGGTGGGCTGCTCTGAGAGGGGTGAGCTTCTAGTTATAGGAGGCACTCAAGTATGGGCTGGAAGAGTGCTCATCTGTGCCATAGGGGACTGGACTTGGAGCTTCTCAGGGCAGGGGCCAGTCCATTTCAGCTGCAGTGTGGACAAGCACAGGGCCTGGTACAGATCAGGAACCAAGCAATACTTTTTGAAAGGTGGAAGGAAGAATTATGCACAGATGGATCAATGGAAAGATAGACTAAGGGGTGGAATTTACTTATCAAGCTGAGGGACTCAGAAAAGCTCACCCCAGGGCCCTCTCTCAGCCTGATAAGCTCTAAGAGCCAAGGATCAGGAGCCCCCACTTCCATCCACTTACCTTGTTCTCCACCAGCCCAGGAAGCATCTTTCTGAGGTTTTCATAAAGGTTTTCAATGGAGTAGATGGGAATGCTGAAAGGGAAAAGCCATGGGGTGATGCAGAGGCATGGGGTTTGTAGGGAGAAGCCTTCAGAAGGGCCACTATGCCCACGGAAATCTCAACATCACGTAACCAAGAATAGAGCTTGTCCATCCACACACACAGGCCGGTAAACACTGAGGGTCCTATCCAAAGGGAGTCACACCCTACACAGCAGTGCACACAGTAAGTGTGTGTAGAATAAACATATAGTTCCAGTACACAGTAGGTGTTCAATGAAACTTTGTAGAATCCATAAATGGATGCACAGTGCATAGTATGCAGTTGTTATGAGGATTCAATGAGATGACACATGTGGAGCACAGTATATGCGTTCAGTAAATGTGAGCCATGATGAGAATGACTCCTGCATATTATGCCAGACTCAGTGTCCCTTGTGACAATAACTGAAATCAGTAACCCAGTTAAGCTCCAGAGCTGTTTTACCCCTTATTGAGACAAAGCACATTCACACCGATTATCTTAGCACACTGTCAACAACCCCGATGTGGCTCCATATTACAGTTATCTGAAGAAGCTGAGACTCAAGTTGGGAAGCAGTGTCCAAGTTCACACAGGAAGCTCTCCACCTCTCTCCATGCCCCTCTGGTAGGTGGAACTTGAACTCAGATTTCTTGTTGCCTAATCCAGCAGAAAATTTGTCAGTCCAGCCTCAGAAGGGATAAGTGACTATTTACCCATCCACTTACCTTCTCATCTACCCCTCTATCCTCCCATCCATCCATCTTCCCTCCCTCCTATCCATCTTCCCACTCTTCCACCCTCCCACTCATCCATTCTCCCATTGTTCCATCTTCCCAACCATCCAAAGTCCCATCCTATTTTGTCTGGGCAGGAGAAGCCACCTCTCTGGCCTCACCTATCAGGCAGGGAGATTTGCGGGCTGCCAGCAGAGTGAGTGCAGCTGCCAAGGACCAGTTGGACGTTATGCTGTTTGTCTGTCAAAGGTCAGAGTTCTGCAGTGATGTTTAGATTCACAACCAGTTTTAACAGACTTCCGACCAGGGGCCGGCAGAGGAGACAGTCTGCTACCACGTTCCAAGGCAGAGGAGGCTTTTCTCCTTGCCAGGAATGCCAGCCTCATCTCACTCCATATAGCCAACACCTGTGCTCACCTCATTTCCCAGTAGGGGAAACCAAGGCTCAAAGAGGTCAAGTGAGTTTCTCAAGTGACCCAAGGTCACTCAGCATAGGAGCAAAAGAGCTGAAGTTGGAGGCTCATGTCTGCTAAACTATATGCCACCTTTTTGGCTCCCCATGGTCGTCAGAGTCTCCTTTGGTGAATCATCTTCTCAGCCTCCCTTGGAGCCACTCACACATCCACATTGAGGGTCATGCCCAGAGGGATGGTGACATAGAGATGACGGCCACGAGGGCTCCGCGCAAGGCCAAGATCCAGCATCTGGGGGTTAGTGATCTTCGCACTGCCCAGGGAGCAACACTGGAGGGAGAAACATTCGGTCCTCTAGCCCCAAGCCTAGAAATCACGTTTAACCCAACTTTACCTATCCCAGAGGTGGAGATACCCATGGGGGACTGTTTTGCAGCAAAAGCCTAATGGGTTTTGAGTTGCACAGCAGTCTTTCCCAACCTCTGCACTGCGTCAGATCCTGACACGCACATGACCCTCTCCAGATCTCAAGTCCACGAGTTATTCCAGGATAGAGGTTGTGTCTGGGGTATATTTGTATCCTGTATGCCAACTTAGAGACTTACAAAGAAAGGGTCTACTCCACGTTGGTTGACTTTGTGGATTGATGAACAGGTGGGTAGATGGATATGTGGGTGGGTGCATGGAAAAGTAAGCGGTTAGATGGAAGGAATGATGGGTGAATGGATGGACAGATGGGTAAGTGGATGAGTGGATGATATACGGGCAACTGGAGTAGGTCTTTCATAAACATTTACCGTTAGGAGTCACTCATCCTGCCATGACCTTCAATGGCAGGTCAATCAGCCATGTTTCTCATGGAGATTGAGGAGCAGGAAGTCAGAGAGAATGGAGAGAGGATGGAAGTAAGCCTCTTCTCTGGGCCGGCCACTGTGCCATGAGATTTACATTCTCTCCAGTCCCCCCAACAGTTTCTCTCTGTGGGCACCATAATCTTCTTTTTACAGATGGAGAAACCAAGCACAGAGAGACTGAGTGCCTTGTCCCAGGTCACCCAGCAAGTACATGGTGAATTTAGAAATCAAACTCAAGGCTATCTGTCTCTCTTCAAGTCAGGAGCAAGCACCTGAGTGGGAAGGAATCTTGGAAATGGCTTTGATCCAGCCCTCTGAAGGACTCAGACTTCTCCAGCTCCCTGGCATCAAGCTTTCCATTATTGCTCCTCGCTTGGAGACCTCTCAGGTGTCTCGTGGGAAACACTGTGTTAGATTATTGCATGGACATCACATTGACGATATAATTGAGGAGAGAAGCTTACACTTCCTTGCTTATATTGAAGGCCACGTATGTTCTAAGGGATTCCACAGGTGAGGAGCACAATATTATCATGTGTGATGGAAAAAGCCTTGACCTGGACTTGAGTAAATTGGAGTCAGGTCTCTTACTCCACATCAGTCAAGTTGTGTGAGCACAGGCTCCTTTCTGTGCCTCAGTTTTTCCATCTGTAAACTGGGGTTTATCAAATGAACCTCAAAGGGCTGTTGGGAGGATTATAGATGATACTGGGGACTCAGGACATGCTTCAGGACTGGGGGCAATTACTGGTTCAAGAGGGCTGTAATTCCCTACCAGACTGTGGGAAGGGTCTCAGACTGAGTCCTGGGCTCATGTTCAGACCACTCCCGCCCTCCTTCAGGGCCACTGGGTGGGCTGTCAGATCTCCAATGGGGGTTTTCTGCTGGGGACAAGGCCCTATTTCAGGGCTGCTCACTCAATGACGTTCAGGAAAGGCATTGCTGAAACCATTTTCCCAAGCAGGCCCCTAAACAGGCCTCTGGAAGTGACTCCTTCAGCCTTCAGAGCATCCGAGAGTGGAAGATTTTCGAGACTGCCCAACAGACCCTCAGAGAGCAAGCCATGGCTGAGAGCTGGAAAGTGGTATAGGGATCCTTGGGGGTCAGATCGGACAATTCCAGATCCTTAGCCCCACTCCCCCATTCATCCCTGCCCCCCTCCCTCCACTGGCCAGCTGAACACACACACAGCTGAAACAGGAAGTCACAGACTCTCACTTACCACTGCTCAAGCTTCCGGGAACATCTGGGATACTCACTTCCAGGTCTGGAATCATAGACGAGGGCAGAGTTGGGTCCAGGGGCGAGGGCACGGCTTCCAGCAGGGCTGTGGTCTGGGCCAGCAGCCCACAGAAGACAATGAAACATCTTCTCTCTTTTTAACTGAGAACAGAGCGACCAGTCCAGCATAAAACATATACCAGAGAGGAATTGATCCACCTGCGCCCTCCCCCAGAACACCAGGGAGAGAAGATCCATAGCTAACACCGCTCCCCATTTCCTCCGCGCCAGGCCTCAGGGTGAGCACTGCACACTCAGTAACTGACAGCATCCCAACCACACTCTAAGACGTGGGCACTCATCACTCGCATTGCACAGGTGAAAAAATGGGGGCCTAGTGAGCTTAGGTAACCTCCCCCAAGGTCACAAGTACACAATGGAGATGGGATTTAGAGCCAGATCTGTTTGACCCAGAAGCCTCTGTTTAAACTAAGTGACCATCAGATTGACTCTCCAACTGGGCTTGCTCACAATGGCTTGAATCAGACAAAGCATTTGAAAAAGCTAAACATGCTAGTGGCTGAGGGACTGAACTGCTTTGCCACTATCCCCATTATGTCCTTTGGTCTGGGTCCAGCCCTCAATGGTTTGTGGAAATCCTTGCAAGTCACGAAATATCAGAGCTCACACCTCATAGCCACCATTTCACCCAGACCAGTGCTCGGGAAATCCTGGGGCCATCCAAGTCCTCATTGCACAAGGAGAACCAGGGGACCAGAGAGGGGTAGTGACTTTCCCAAGGTCACACAGCAAATCGATGGCAGACTTGTGGTTGGAGGTAGGTCTCTGAACCCTCCTATCACCCGCTTCACACACACACACACGCTATCTTTTCTTCACCTTTCTCCTTTCTCTTCTCCCAAAAGTGAACGTGGACAAACTTCTGGGGCAACCCCTGACGTCTGGCTGCCTTTTGCACCATCCTCTCCTAGATGCCATCAACCCTCTCAAGGGCCTATTCTGCAGGCAGCACAGGTGTCCAAAGCTGGGACTTGTACCTACACTTTGGAGACACCTGGCTGCTTTGGGCAAAAGTCCATCAACAGGCTGATTCGGCCAAAATACCATCATTGTTGTGTCTGGCTGGGATCGAAAGGGCTTTTTGGTCCAAAGAGCCTGTTGTGGCTTCCCGGGGGAGGTGAACTCGGATCAGGGTCTCTGAATCCCTTTTGGGAAACAAATCTTTTATGGGTCTAATGAAAGCTAAGGAGCCTAGTCCCAGAAAAATGCATCAAAGTGTACAAAATTGGGTGATTTTAGGAGGTTTGTGGATCATGGTCTGAATCAAGTTAAAACTCCTACTGTAGAGATTCTGATTTAGGGCATGAAGAGCAGACACATGAGAGAACCCGAACATGGAATTTCTGCAGTGTCCCCTGCAGCCATGTGCTCCCCATCACCATCAAATTCCCTGCTGCTGAACATTTCTACTTTGAGGTTACCTGTCTCTTAGGGAAACAGAGTGAATGACCATCCCACACCCCCCAAAATGCCCAGCTCTGTTTCTCTTGAAAGACCCCAATGAGTGATCCTAACTGCAGTCAGCCAAGGCCCGGCCCACAGTGAGGAGCTTGGTACCCCTGCCGCCCTGGGCAGCGGAGCAGAAGCAGATCAGGCAGGTCTCACCTGGGCTTCTCAGAGGTCCTGGCGGCTGACCTGATCTCTCCCCTCCCTTGTTCGCTTCTGCTGAGGAGGCAGCCTCTTTTATACTGTGGGAATCAGGAAATGTGCGATCAGATGACGGGTTTCTAGATAATTCAGAATTTTGCAGTCTGGTGGTGTCCTTCAGGGCTCTCCAAAGTAAATAATTGCCAATCACATTAGTAGGTGGGACAGTTAAGCCATTTGATCAACAAGATAAACAGAGAACAACTTGAGATGGTGATGCTGCTCAAGACATCACGGTTTCATGAGTGGGGCTCAGGCTGGGGACCCACGTTCGCAGGTGGCCTGGAAGATCAAATTTGGAACACCAGGAGAGGCAGGAACTGGAGCCAGGAAGGGACCTCAGGCTCCTATCTAGGCCCTTTTCCATTTCTGGTTCAATTCTTTCTCTCCAAACTGTCGAAGTGTCAAAAAGAGAATCTGTCCCTGATTTCCCTACATCTGGGACATCTGAGTCCCTCTTGCATGACAGTTCCATGCTGGGGGACGATACACCCTCACCAGAACTCTGAGAGGGAGGGGCTGCTGGTCCTCCTCCACAAATGAGGAAACTGAGGCCCAGTGGGACAAGTGCCCAAAGACACAGGGAGGATGTGACAGAGTCAGAACTCAACTCACTGGATGATAATAACCATACAAACAGTGTCAACAGCTGACACTTGCTGAGCTCCTGCTGTATGCCAGACCCGGCATTGCTTTTCACATACAGCATCTCAGGAATCCTTATAAGTTTGTGTGAGGTGGGAATGAAGACCCCCATTGACAAGGGGAAACTGATGCTCAGGGTGTGAGTTGATGCATCCAGAGTTGCACAATGGGATGGGGCCGAGGCATCTACACTCCGGTTCTTTCTCTGAGTCACTGAGCTGACGGACAAAGATGCCTTCCAAACACTCACTGACCATTTTGCTTTGCTGCATCCTTGAATTTCACACTTTCCTGAAATTTCACTTTTATATCCTGGAAAAGTCTTTCCAGCTTCCCAGGCCTGAGGGATGCTGTGCATCCTGGTCTCTACCTTTACCCTTTCTTCCTCCCTTCCCCAAAGGAAGTAACAGCATTTGTCCACACCAGTTGGGCCTTTAGAGTCTGTTTTACAATTGAAAGTACTGAGGCATGGAGAGATCAAGGTCTTAGAGTGGCGAGAGCATGTCTTGCCCTGTGGAATCTAACACCTTATGAGCAAAAGCAGAGAGAGAAGGAGGAAACACACATTTACTGAGGACCCTTTATGTGCCGGGGGGTCTCCATATTTGAACCTCGTCTTTTTAGGAGTAGTTGGTATTGTTTTCTCTCAATCGTCAGATAAGATGACTGAGGTTCAGAGAGGGTGACTACCTCACAAGGACACACAGCAAGTGAGTGGTGGAGTCAGAATTCACTCTCGTGTCTGATTCTCCCGTAATCAGTGAGCCACGCTGCCCTCCCTCCCTCCAGGCCTTCACTGGAACCACTCCCACTTCCTGAGAGAGTCTGGCCAACTACTCTGAGGGGCCAGGGCGCTGGCTTTGAACTCCATTATCCATTCAAGCACTCGCTAGAGTCTTCCAACAGCTTGTATGCTGTCAGTCATCCTCAAAGGGGTCCTAGTTTTTGTTATCTTGGTGCAATTCTGACACGTCCCAGTTTTTATCTTGGCGCAACTCTCATGGGTGGGGTCAAGTTACTACTGTCTTTTGGGGAAACAGAGGCAGATAAGTCAGGGGATTGATTAAGTCTGTGCTGCCAGTTACTGGGCTCTTACAGCCTCTGGTTTGAAGCCAGGATGCGGCTTCTGTTATTCTGGCAGAAAGGGGATGGATTTGGGTACAGATGGCCCTGCTTCAAATGCTGTGACCCAGTCAAGTCTCTCTGAGCCTTGAGCTCCAGTTTCCGCATCTGTGAAAGGGGAGGGCGATATCTACCTCACAGGGCTGTGGGGCATAACGTCGGGGGAGCTGGTGGGAATCCTGTCCATAAACTCATGATCTAGACGTTTTTCCTTCTAATGTATCTACAGTTTTGCTACCATATCAAATGCCATTTTGCTGGGTGAAAGAAACTTCCCCATTTCCCCTGGGGTTTTATTTCTGTGCTAGAGGCTTCATTTGTGCCGAGGCATCTGAAGGAGGCTGCCCTGTCCCTGTTCTGACTGGAAATACAGAGACATCCACATGCCATCTGGTCCCCGATGGG